>NW_015090832.1:281741-299431 GCF_001431845.1 Calidris pugnax | reverse complement strand
GGCGGGGGGGGCGCCGCGCCGTCAGGCGGCGCCGCGGGCAGCCCCGCCGTGAGGACAGCGCGCATGTGCGGGCGGGGGTGGGGCGGTGCGCGCCTGGCCTGGTGTCTTTTGGGTGTTTTCTTGGTTTTTAAACAATTCTGTGCTTTTTGTGTGGGGTTTGCGGGGCGCTCTGCCTGTGGCGGCTGTTCGCAGGCTGCTTACCCTCTGCTCGGCACTGGGGAGGCCGCAGCTGGGATCCTGCGTCCAGTGCTGGGCTTCCCGGTTCCAGAGAGACAGGGAACTGCTGGAGAGAGTCCAGCGAAGGGAGACAGAGATGATGGAGGGGTTGGAGCATCTCCCTGCTGAGGAAAGGCTGAGAGAGCTGGGGCTCTTTAGTCTGGAGAAGAGAAGGCTGAGGGGAGACCTTATCAATGCTGACAAGTCTCTAAAGGGTGGGTTGAAGGAGGAGGGAGCCGGACTCTTTTCAGTGGTTCCCAGTGACAGGACGAGGGGCAATGGGCACAAGATGGAACATGAGAAGTTCCACTCCAATACGAGGAAGAACTTCTTTGGGGTAATCTTGAGTTTTCCCAGCCATTTAAAACCCACCCAGCCGTGGTTGTGAGGCCACTCATGTTTCCCACGGGGTTTTCTGCTTGGCTGGCCCATGCATTCGATGGATGTGATAAGACCAACCTCCCCAGTGGCCCGGCGGGTTTGAATCCAGCACAGGACGGTTTCTCTCCTGCTCTGCCATTGTTCCAGGCTGACCTCTTCACAGGCTGTTTAAATTCCTGGTTTATGGCACCGCATGGGAATGGCCCCGAAGCCACGATGCCATCTCCAGCCCCCTTTGCCCATGGTGGCTCCCGGCTGGCCCTGGCACAGGTTGCCCTCATCATCCTCAGCACAGGGACCTTTTCTTTTCTGCAGAAGTGATGTTTGGGTTTTCACAGTACCATGTTTCTTCCATTGTTTTTGGCTGCTTTGGCTTGTGGTGCCAGTCTCAGCGCTCGGGGGGGTTTATCAGATCCCACCTAATGCCCCCAGCACCCAGGCTTCGGCCAGGGAGTGGGGCTGGGGGCACCGTGGCTGCTCTGACCTGCTGTGGTTGCAGTCTGAGGGATTTAGCCCAAAACAACTTGAGATCTTCAAATCCTTTTGCAAACTGCACCGTGGACCCTCGTGCCTGAGACTCACAGGATGATATGGGGTTGGAAGGGACCTCTGGAGATCATCTAGTCCAACCCACCTGCCAAAGCAGGTCCTCCTAGACCAGGCTGGACAGGAACTTGTCCAGGTGGGTTTTGAATGTCTCCAGAGATGGAGACTCCACCACCTCTCTGGGCAGCCTCTTCCAGGGCTTTGCCACCCTCAAAAGTGAAGAAGTTCCTCCTCCTGGTTAGATGGGACTTCGTATGTTCAAGTTTGGGCCCATTTCCTCTTGTCCTATCCCTGGGCACCACTGAAAAAAGACTGGCCCCATCTGCTTGACACCCTCCCTTTAGGGTTTTATAGATGTGGATCAGATCCCCCCTCAGTCTTCCCTTCTCCAGACTAAAAAGACCCAAGTCCCTCAACCTCTCTTCGTAAAAGATGCTCCAGGCCCCTCAACATCTTGGTGGTCCTCCTGGCTGTGTCCCCCTGTGCTGTGGTGGGAGCTGCGTGCTCACTCAGGTTTGGTTTGGTTTGGTTGTAGTTTTAGCTTCCTGTAAAGAAATTCTAATTTTCCCTTGAAGGCTGGCTGGCGGGGCTGCAGCAGCTGCCCAGTGGCTGGGAGCAGCGTGAGCTCCCAGCCCTGTGGCGTCCTCAGCAAGCGGGGAGAGAGAGGGATCATCCCAAACTCAAGTATTTCCTATTTTGGCAGCTCTGCAGGCTGCACAGAGCCATCCAGCGGAGTGGATCCGGAGCCATCCAGCAGAGCGGATCCTAAGGAGCTGCAGAGAGAAGGGCATCTTGGGCAGGGAAGGGAAAGGTAATCCCAGGGCAGTGGGAACAGACTGTTCTGTGTGAGACAGGAGGCAACGGGGGTTTTACGGTCTTTCTGTTCAAGCGGAAGCTTTTAAAAGACCTCCGGCTGTGCTGTGCTTTGATTCCGGGGGATATTTCTTCTAACAATTTCCGTGTGCTTTGTTTAGCTGCTTGCAGGCAGCTGTCTGTTCCCATCACACAACCCACAGCCCAGATGCAAAGGCTGTACCCCAGAAAACAGCTCTGCCAGGGGCTGAGCAGCACCACCAGCGTGCTCTGCCAACCGCCAGCACTTTGTACCGTATGAAAACAACCAAAGAGGGCAGTGGTGCCAGCCCTTCCTGCATTCCCAGCCCAGGGAGGGCAGAGACTCCTGCCCACCAGCAGAGCCCAGCTCTGTGCTGGGGTTTTGCCAAGCCCAGGGGCTCCCCAAAGCTTTGGGGACACCGTGGGGGCAGGGGAACCGTGGGGGCAGATGTGCAGAAATGGTACTGGGGAGGCAGAGGAGGATGGTGTGCTGCAGCAGAGGGGTGAGCAGGTGGAGGGGTTTCAAAACGCTGCAAAGAGAAGCTGGGAGCAAGAAAAGCTTTTCCTTGAGAAGGAAAATAAACCCTTGGTGTGGCTGAGGTATGTCCAAACCCTTGGTACTGCCCCCAAATTAACTTGTATGGCTGAGGTATGTCCAAACCCTTGGTACTGCCCCCAAATTAATTTGCAAACTGGCTCAAATGCGGGGAAGCGTGGCAGGAGGGAGCTGTGAACTGTGGCAGTTGTAGAAGGTGAGATGGTGGAGCAGATGAACCAATCTCTTCACTGCAGATCACACCCTTTTCCCTCCCCACTTCCACATCTCCTCCCAGCCGACTCGGTGGCGTGCTAGAGACTCAGCAGCTCACAGGGTCTCACGGGGTCAACTCTGCCTGGGGGGCTGAGGAAATAACACCAACCGGGAGCAGCACCGACGTACAAAACCACTCAACTTTACTTCCAGCGTCATTCCTGGCACATATATTACCCCTTTCCCCAAAAGAAGTCTTACAGCTCTCCCAAACCCGTAACAGTGCAGTTCAGTAGTCGATGGGCTAAGAGCCGTTTCCCATCTTAACGACGGAAGCGATCTCTCAGCTTGTTGGATCCTGAAGACAGATCCAGGCAGCAAAATGGAGCAGGCTGTTTCCAGTTAAGACAAGAGGCAGCAGTGCTCTGCTCCCTGGGTCTCCCCACGGAGCCCCCCAGCCAGCACCAGCTGCCCTGGTTTCTCTCAGAGGGGGGGCACCCCCCTGAATTTGCGGATGATGTTGGCCAGCCGCTTGGCCAGCCCACCCCGGCTCGGCTCTTCCACGTGAAAGGTTCTGGTGAGCAGGTTGTAGAAGGAGCCGTAGCACACTGCCACCACGGTGCAGGTCAGGCAGATGACGTTGTAGGGCATGCTGAAGTCTGGCGTCGGCAAGTTCACCAGCAGCGGCTCCGTGTAGAGGCGCACAAAATAGCTGGAGCCATCAGAGGAAGGAAACCTGGAGAGTGGAAGAAGGAAAAGGGAGTGTCAGGACCACTGCTTGGTGCTCACCAGAGGGGATGACAGTGACCAGCAGCTTGTAGTCACTGCCATATGGCCCCGCTCCCCGGCACAGGAACACTCACAGCGAGGTGAAGAGAGGGCTCTGCTCCACATCCACATCCTTCATCGCAATGACGCTGGGCACCAGGGCACTAAGCACAGATGAACTAAGGAGACAAAGGACATCCTAGTGTCAGTCCTGCCAGCAAAGAGACGGCAAGCATTTTTCCCATCCCCAGAGAGACCTGGGCAGCATGGCCTCATAGGCCCAGAAGGGGACGAGGAGCTGAGGTATGTTGTCACCTGACGTAAAAGCCGTGGTTGGGGTCAGGCGTGTACTCTGTCCACTTCAGTAAGGCCCTCTCAAACTGGATTGTGATCTTGGTGACAGAGTTGGCTGGCAGCTGGATCAGCATTTCCAAGAGGTGAGGCCGTCTCCGGTCCTGGGCTGGCTGGTAGTGGATGTAACCTAACCCCAAAGAGATTCATCAATGGCACTGGTGGGACCCTGTCCAATCTCACACTGCCCGGACACCTCCCACACACTGAATTTCACTGAATTTCACTGAATTTCTAGAGTTGGAAGGGACCATAGAGATCATCTAGTCCAACTCCCCTGCTGAAGCAGGATTGCCCAGAGCTAGAGCATGTTACTCAGGACTGCATCCAGGCGGGTTTTGAAAATCTCCAAGGAAGGGGACTCCACAACCTCCCTGGGCAGCCTGTTCCAGGGCTCTGTCACCCTCACCGTGAAGAAGTTTCTCCTCATATTTGAGTGGAACCTCTTATGTTCCAACTTGTGCCCGTTGCCCCTCGTCCTCTCACTGGGAACCACTGAAAAGAGTCTGGCTCCCTCCTCCTTCAACCCTCCCTTGAGGTGCCCGGACACCTCCCATGGGATGGGTGTTTCTGCTTTCACTGTCATGGGAGAAGTTTTCTGGGCAAGTGAAGATGCACAAGTAGCAAAAAGCATGTGTTAAAGCTAAATTTGGCTGGTCTTTAGAGCTGAGGACCCAGGAAAAGCCAGGTGTGAAAGTCAGATCTTCATAAAGGAAGGCACAAATGCAAAATAAGACCCAGTCATTAGTTTTAAATCAAGTCTCCTTTACAATAAAAATCAATTCACTTAGGCTTAGACCCTTGTTGGATTACGAAACACATTCCACGTGCCTCTTATAAAACAGACTTAATAAAGTCTCATCTGCTGTTGAGTGTTGAATAGGAGGCTAGGAAAACATCCCAAGATGTTTTGTTTCCCAGTCCAGTTTCCCAGTGATCACTGGGGCCCAGGGGAGGGACTAAACCATCTCTGGAATGAGCCACTTGTGCCAAAGAGAATCAGGTGGCACGTGTGTTCCCGGGAGGGTTTACTTACTTGGCTTGTTCTCCTTCCCTTTCGTGATGATAGTCAGGGTGTGCACGTAGAGACGCAGATACCAGGGCACAGTCTCCAGCAGGATCACGGGGAAGGCCCGGTAGGGGTGAGTGTTGTAGATGAGCGTGCTGATCTCCCCGGTCTGCAGCCCGTACCCACTCACGTAGCGCTGGGCATGCAGTATGGGGGTTGGCAGGTCCGCTGCGGAAGAGAAAAGGACACAGGAACGGGGGACGGTGCCAGGGGATGTTTTGGCCTGGAGCCCCGTCCTGCCGTGCCGGTGGAGGGGTCTGGTCACTCACAGCTGTCTTGGGGCCGCTTCCACTTCAGCTGCACATTGAGGCTGCGAGATGTGTTGAAGAGCGAGGGGCTCAGCAGGTCATAGACAGCATAGGTTCTCTTGTCTCCCTGGACAATAGCTTCGTGTACAGTTGCTGGAGGGGGGGTCACTTCCAGTAACTCCTTTTCCTGCAAAAGCATGTGGACCATAAAAGGAAAAGTGTCCCTTGAGGTAACTGGCAGTGCTGGGCAAAGCCCCTCTGGATGGCTCTGAGCTTTCCCACCCAACAGCCAGCTCAGCGCTCTTCCTAACACCACGCTCATCCCCTCAGCCCTGCTCAGAGTAAACCACCCCCAATTCATTAGCCCCAGAGGGCTCCTGGGTGGCCCAGCCATGCAGGGGGTGGAGGTGAGGATGTTTCAGGGCGACGTGAAATGGCTGAACTCAGAGAGCAGGGGGTGTTCTCTCATCTGTGAGCATTACCTTGTTCTTAGGGGAGATGTCAACATAGACCTTGCTCTCCGATGCCAGAGGACACGCGTCAGTGAGTGTGCGAGAGAACATCTTGAAGAGGGACCAGTCTGCAGGAGGGAAAGCCAGTGGCAGGCTGAGTGGAGTGCCGTGGGCACTCGAGGTCCACAGCACACTGTCACCGAGCTTACCTTTCTTCCCTTGGCCGCTGGAAAAGGTGTCAAAGACCACAGTGAGAGTCTGTCTGAGCTCCCAGGACACAGCCAGGCAGGAGGCATCCTGGACAACAGAAAGAGAGGCAGCTCTGATCACACCTTCTGCAGGGACTGGACACCAGGAGGGAGCTGGAACTCCACTAGGATTACAAGAATCCCATCAGGATGTGGGAGAGACTGGGGAAGCAGGACCACAGCTGTGTTAGACACAGGGGAGCTGGGCAAACCTTGTGTCAAAAGAAGGCTCTGGATTTTCTCTTGGGGGGTGTTAAAGGAGGGAGCCCCCAGCCTCACACTCACCCTGCAGATGGGGCGGATGTGCACTGCCTGCGAGTGGTAGCTGCTGTGGAACAAGCGCTCGGCCTTCAGCAGCACAGCAAGCCCAGCCTGCAGGGAGAAAAGCAGAAACTCAGCCTCAGGTCTGTTCTCTGCTCCCACTGAGAGAAAAGCTCTGCTGAGACTTCCCAGTGCACGCTCCCGGATCGCTGTGGGGAACCCAGCTCTGTTGGGAGTGGCCCAACGAGGCAGCAGGATTTGCCATTACCTTTGAGCCACATGGGAGCAGCTTCTTCCACGGGGTGAGGTTCTCTGTGCAGACGACCTCCCGGGGCAGGACGGCGTACCGCAGGAGGTGGTGGTCTGTCCCTGGGCAGGGAGGTGGAGGGTCAACAGGCTGGCACTGCTACAGGCAGGAGAGCCAGAAGCAGGCCTGTTCCACCGCCCAGTGTGCCCCAGAGCCCACCACCCTCTCAGTATCTCTGAAATGCTAACAGCTCCATCAGGAACGGATCCCACTCTGCTTAGAGTGATTTGGGAAGAATATGAAAGCAGAATTTTTTTCATGAGCACCTTAAATCTTCCAGTCCTCACTGTTTTGTAAAATGCTTTTCAGACAGACAGATGAGGGCCTGGGAGTATCCGCCACATATTGCTCATGGGTTTCCTCTGTTCAAATCCAAGCCCCACTCATAGGGAGAAGAAATTCTTCCACGAGGAGGTTAACAGACCCTGTTGTTACACAGCAGGACCTGTCCCTGGACTCCCCGCAGCAGCACGGGGCAGAACTAAAGCTAGAGGCAAGGGTGAGAGGGCAGAACTGGGCAGACAAACGCAGGCCAGGCTCACCGTTGGCTAAGCCCAGGGGTTTGAAGGATGCTGTCGGTGTGACTGTGTTGGTCGAGTCAATGAAGTTGAGAGAAGCACAGAATATTCCCGAGAGGATGTTACTCAGTTCTTTCCAGGCTTTGTCAACACTGTGTGAGAAGAGATACCAGAGGTTACTCAGCAGCTCGAATCCTCAGAACATTAAGTCAGTAACATTCAATAAATACACCAGGGTGACCACCCTGGCTTTCAGAAGGTGCAAGGAGTGTGCAGCCAGAGGCTGCTGGTCATGCACTCTCCAGTTTATTCTAACACATGAGATTCAGGGGACGTTCTCCTGGGCTGGCAGGGCTTCACGCAGCCAGGGAACCTGGTGATGGGTACAGCTGGTGTGCGAGGAGAGGGGTTCGGAGAGCGGGGAGCATGTGAGAGGTGGTGTGTGGTTTATGGGGAAGAGGCTGTGAGATCTAAAGCAACACTTTGGTCAGGCTCTGAAGGCTGACCCGACCAGCAGACCTGGAACGGGCCACGTGAAGGGAGGAGAGAGGTCTGGGAGTCCACACTGCGGCTGGAAGAGGGGCTGTGTGCTAAGGGAGGTGGTGACAGGTATTGGATGGGAGTCAAAGGAAGTGAGTCACAGATGAGAGGCCAAGATACAACCCCTGCAGCGAGGGGTTTGTCATTACAGAGCCCATAAGGGAATTACTTGTTCCTTTAGTGAACGAGGCTTTTCCCCTCAGCACCACATCCTGCCCCGCGCACTGAGCAAGGCTACATCCTGCTTTTCCTTAGTGCTGCTCCTGGGGTTATAGACCCATTTTCCAACCCAGGAGGCACATAGCGTGGCTGCCTTGTGGGAGAAGGGCAACGGCTCCCAGGAGCTGCAGAGGGGACCCAGAGGGACAGACGTAAACGTGAGGAGGAACTCCTTTAGTGTGAGGGTGGCAGAGCCCTGGAAGAGGCTGCCCAGAGAGGTGGTGGAGTCTCCATCCCTGGAGTTCCTGCGCAACCTGCTCCGGGTGGACCTCCTTTGGCAGGGGGTTGGACGAGATGATCTCCAGAGGTCCCTTCCAACCCCATAGCATTTTGTGATGCTATCACCTGCAGCCGGGGTACCTACTCGGTGACGGTGGGCTGGAACCAGACCCAGAGCTCTGCGCCGGCGGGTGCCTGCAGGGGCGGCTGTCCCCAGAGCCGGGTGCGCCAGAAGCCCTGGGTGAGGGCGAGGTGGAGCTCCCGCACGCCCAGCGCCGCCACCAGCCGCCCCAGCGCCTTCGGGAAGAGCCTGTAGTGAGAGACTGCGGGCAGCGTTAGCCCCTGCCCTCCCCCCCGCCTCCCCCCCACACGTGACGTCATCTCTCGGCGCTACCCTCTGATCGCGTCATCACACACAGCCCGCTTGCGTCATCACCGCGCTGAGCCCCTCTGTGCTGATGTCACCTCCCCGTTCCCGCTCACTCAGCAACCCCCCAACGCAGCTCACCCTCCCGCCTCTGACATCACTCGCCCCCGTGACGTCATCGCCCCCGTGCAATCCGTCACATCCGGTCGACACACCGCCCCCTCGCCCCGCCCTACCTCCGCCCCGCTGCAGGTCGGCGTCCCACCGCGTACGGAACTGGAAGGTGGCGGCCACGTCGCCGTCGGGCAGCGGGCTCAGCAGCAGCTCCTCCCGCAGCTCATCCCGCTCCGCCCGCCCCGGCCCCGCCGCCGCCAGCAGCAGCAGCAGCAGCGGCAGCCCCGCCGCCGCCAGCATCCCTCCGCTCCCGCACCGCCCGGCACTTCCGCTTCCGGTCGCCCGGCCAATGGCGGCCGCTTCCGGCGTTGCCATGGAGACGCGACGCCGCCGCAGCCCCGGCCCGGCCTCCTCCTCCTCTTCCCTCACGGTGAGGGCCCGGCCGCCGCCGCCGGGGGTTTTCCTCCCGCACGGGCTGGCGGATAAAATGGGCAGGCCCGGACACCGGAGCTTGTCCTGGCCCCGGGGGAAAAGTGCCCGCCTGGCTGTGCCTGCCGAGGGAGAGCAGCCGGGGCCCTGCACTCCAGCCTGGAGCCAGGGCGTCCATTTTGTGGGGCCCTCCCCGAGGGCTCCCTCCTCCGACTTTGAAACCTGGGGAAGCTCTTGGGCAGCCCGAGCTTGGGCGGTTGGCCGCAAGGCTTTGCCGTGCGCAAGCACCTGGCAAGGACTGTGTGCTCATCCCTGGCACACAGGCACACATCCCTGAGTTCCTCTTCTCAGCTCTTCCCGCCGTTGCCTGCTCTCCCTCTCTCCTTGGCGTCTCCTTTCTGGATGGCAGCATCTATCTCTGGGTGCAGAGCCCTCCGGAAGCACCCTGCTTCCACCGGCTGCCACCAGGAGGAAGCCAACTGCAGCCGCAGCCAGGCAGCGCTGGGGGTGGCAGCCCCGTGGAGCTCACACCACCTCCCGCTCTGGCCAGCCCTTCCAGCCGGTCTCACGAAGAATTTGGCTGACGCAGGAGGGAGTGCAGGAAGGTCTGAACATCCCCTGGGAAGCCGCTGGGCTGCAGAGCTTTCCCTGGCTTCTCCTACTTATCTCCCAGGCTGCTTTCCTTGTGGGGGTGACCACGGTTGTGCTGACACAGCCCAAGCAGGGACAGCACTTTCCTGGCCTGCAGCCACTGATAGTGGCAGTGGGCCTCTGGCCAGCTTTGTGCCCGACTCCTGCAGGGAGCAAGCGTAGGAGGCTGCAAAGTAGCTTCATTTTGATGGCTCTTCCTTCGCTCCTCTCAAGCAGCCTCCAGCCAGGGCTGCTGCCGTCGTGGGGTGCTGGAGGAGCAGCGGTTGCTGGTGCTGTGTGTGCTTGTGTTCTCCACTCAGCTGATTTGCCTGGGAAATCACCACCCTGTCCTTGTGGCCGGTAGTTACAGGCCACCAGCAGCCCCGCTGGCTCTCTCCCTCCTGGAGGCAGCGCCCAAATTGCTCAGTGTGGTGACCTGTGCCACTAACAGCAGCCCTTCTCTGCCGAGGTACGTGCTGTCTGCTCCCACCCTGGGTGCCAGAATCATCTCTGTGCTGGAGCTGGGCTTCATTTGCTCCTGCCTGGCACCCTGAGCACACTGGCTTCACACCACTCATCCCTCCTGCTATCCCCACCTAACCTTCACCCTCGGTGCTGTTTTCTCCCAATAAAGCACACACCTGCTGCTTGTTTAGATCGGAGTGTTATTTCTCTGTACGCCATCGTTAAATGCTTGTCTGGACAGGACCTTTGTCAGTAGGACAGGGGGAGCTGGGATCCCAAGGGATGGCTTTCTGGGAATGGTGGGGCTGTGAGATGCTGAGCATTTTGGGGGGGAGGGGGGGTGAAGCAGGGAGTGTTAGCAGCAAAGCCTGAAGAGTTAATTTTGGGAGTTTACAACACCCCTTTCCTTCTCATTTGGCTGCCAGGAGAACCTGCAGAGGGAGAGGAGGGGAAAACCACCTCTCCCCTCCTGCCGGGCAGCAGTCCAGGATGGGGTTTACTGGCCGCCAGCAGCTTTCCTTCCTCTGGGCTGGCAGGTCCGTACAGAGGAGGCTGGGAGTGGGGCAGAGCTGGCTGCTAGCTTGTTGCCACCTGCTCTTTGGGACTGTCCTCCTGCAGGTCCTCCTCATCCGACTGCACCACGGGGGTCTCGGCCCCCTCCTCGCTGGTGTCCAGGCTGTTCAGATCCGTGGAGACAGAGGACGTGGAGGAAATGCGTGACTTGCTCTCGGCTGCGTTGGGCACTTGCAGGGTGATTTCCTCTGGGCACTGGCTGGCATCTGCCCCTGGAGGAGAGAGCGGTAAGAGAAGGAAAAAGGCTTCTGGAGGTTTACTGCTCCCTAAGCCTCATGGACAGCCCTTCCAACACACGTGTCTTGTCCCTAGGCAGGCTGCTCCCCGTGTGGCTGTCCCCACCTCACACCCCCGGCTTGACTCTGGGCGCTGCCGCACATTCCTTCCCTGTTTTTGGCAGTGGAGCCTTTTCCATCTCGTGTGAAACGCGGCTCAGAGCCATGCTGTGTGAGGCCGTTGGCTGCAGCAGGCAAGGAGACATTCAGCTTGGCCTGGGTGAATGACTACGGTGTGTGTACGTGGGGAGGAAGGTGCTGGCACCCCGGGTTTTCCCTGAGGGACCCAAGCCCAGCTCCCTGGGGCTGGCTGGCAGCTGGAGAGGTCTTGCAGCCTTCTCACTCATCACAGTGAGCTCTGCGGTGCTGTGGGGACCTGGGAAATCATGACAAGACACTGGTTGCTCCAGAGGAGCTTCAGGACAAGAGAATTCATCCCATGGACTCTGGAAAGTGCCTGGGCTCTCCTGTCTTCTGCAGCATAAGGTATTTGCCAGGGGTCTGTACCTCTGGGCTTGTGGAGGTGGATACTGACACCGAGCAGCCCAGGGTGAGATCCTCCAACCTCACAGACCCCAGTGGCTGTCTTTGTATGGGTGCAGGTGGATCTGCAGGCAGGGTGACCAGGGCTGAGGAACACCGGGGGCAGGAAGGGCTCCCAGCCTGGCCTGCAACAGGCTGGGGACTGCACGTACCTGGCAGGGGCCCAGCAACGCTGCTCTCCTCTGTCCCACAGCCCAGAAACACATCCACAGTGTCCTGGTCTGACAGGTCCATCATGTCCATCTGCTCCAGCATGTCCACGTTCACCTCCATGGAGGAAATGCTGCCTAAGGGGGCTGCAAAGACAGAGGCCAGTGAGAAGATGAGTGCTTAGTGCCAGGCAAAGGGCACTGTGAGCCCTGTGTGCAGGCAGGACCCCGAGGAGGGAGGGAACTGAATTCTACTTGCTGGTAAGAGGCCCCGAGGAAAATCATCTTTACTTTAAAACATCCCTCTGGAAGCCCCTGCTGTCTCGCTGCAGTCCTTGTCCCCGCCCCAAACTGCTGTCTGGAGGAGCCTGTCTGAAGCCAGTGACTACACAGGGCGCCAGCCTGGGTACCCATGTGCAGTGACTTCAGTTACGCGGTGTGAGTAATCCCCAGCACACCCACACGCAGCCTGTGTGGTCCTGTCTCAGCGCAGGACATGTGTGTCCCCAGCTGCCTTTAAACTGAGGGTGTCCCACCGACCTCTAACGCCGGGGTCATTGTTCCCTGAAACACCCCCGGCCCCGTGCTGGTGCCCGCAGCACTTACGTCTCCGATGCTCTATCTGCAGGTGAGACATAGGGAAGAAGAAATCCACCTCATGCTGGAAAACCTCTTCAAAGAACTTCTGCCGGTCCCGTAGCTTCAGCTGCTGCTGCTGCATCTGCTCCGCATCCAGGCTTCGCTGTGCCTGCTCCATGTCAGCTGGGGAGAAAGGTGAGGGGAGTCGGACCAGGCAGGGCTGTCTGAGCCCTTCTGCCTGTCCCAGCTCACGCGGCACGGCCGTGCTGGAGGGCTGGTGATTCCCTTCTGCTCGGCGTTACCAGCGCACATTGATTTAGTCACTGTGAATAGCTGTTACACGCCGGAACGGCAGCGTCACCAGCACTTGCTGTGCTGGAGCCTCAGATCTCGCTTCCAAGATGCAGGGCAGCCAGGAGTGGGGAAGCTGATGAGCTGCGTTCAGCACTGCTGAACTGAATTATCGAGGTGGGGAAGGGTGTTATTATGAGATCAGCCACGGTTTGCACATGTTCAAGTCTCAGTTTTCTTGCTACAGAACAGAGGGCTGCCTGTGGGCTAACAAGCAAGGGAAACTCTCAGGGATAGGAATCATAGAATGGTTTGGGTTGGAAGGGACCTCGAAGATCATCTAGTTCCAACCTCCCTGCCCTGGGCAGGGACACCTCCCACTAGAGCAGGTTGCTCAAGGTTACATCCAGCCTGGCCTTGAACACTTCCACAACTTCCCTGGGCAACCTGTTCCAGTGTCTCACCACCCTCATAGTAAAAAATTTCTTCCTGATATCTAATCTGAATCTTTTTTCTTCCAATTTAAAACCGTTTCCCCTTGTTCTATCATTACCCTTCCTGGCAAAGAGTCCCTCCCCAGCTCTTCTATAGGCACCCTTCAGATATTGAAAGGCCACTATAAGGTCTCCCCGGAGCCTCCTTTTCTCCAGGCTGAACAATCCCAGCTCCCTCAGCCTGTCTTCCTAGGAGAGGTGCTCCATCCCTCTGATCATTAGGAACTGCCATCAGTGCTCCAGCCTTTCTGGGCTGAGGGGATGCAGGAGGAATACAAGCCATCAGCACCCCCGTCACCCCTGCACACGCGCGTCCCTGCCGTCGCTATAAATACAGCCGCACCCACGCTCGCAGGCTCCCCCGCTCGCATCCCCCGCTCGCACAGCCAGCTTGGCTTCTGCCTGCACAAACATTTTCATTCCTCTAATTCCTCCTGCAGTTCAGCGCCGGTGCCTGTGTCCCCGGCTCGCACGGGAGGGAGCGATGAGAGCCCTCGAGCTGCTGCTGAAGGAGCTCGTTGCTGCATCCCTGGGTCTGGTATCTCCCTTTCAAGCTGGGTACCCACAACAGCAAGGAGCCAAATGGCACAGAGGGGCCGTGGTTGGTGGCTCCGGCTGTTCCCAGGCTGGTGTTTGACCTCAGCCCTTCCACATTTCCTCTGCTGCTTTTGGCCCAGCCGGCACAGGGAAAATATGATTACTGGAGCAGGCAGTGCAGTAACCAAGGAAACCAAACAAACATCCTCTGCTCTGCCTGAGCGTGGCCCAAACCCTCCGCTCCTCCAGGCTGGGGAGGAGGGATGGGAGCGAGCAGCATCCCCACCCTGTCTGGCAGGAGTGGGGGCAAGGACAGCGGGGGGGGCAGCCCTCAGCAATATGTAGCAGTGTAGGACCCAAATAGGAGAGAGGCGGTGGGCATGGTGAGATGTCCTGGAGATCAATGTCACATCTTCCTGAGAGTCCTTCCAGGGCTCCTCTGCACCCTGTTTTTGGGGCATCCTTCAGCTAAACCCCAACGTCTGCAGGCACCTGCCCTGGGAGGCCAGGCTGTGCCCGCAGCACAGCGCAGGGATGCACTGTGACTCAGGGCCAGTCACCATGTGCTTTCTGGAAGAGGCTCTGGTTCTCTTCTGGCTGTTCCGCGTCTTCCTGCAACGCCCGGGGTGGCGATCCTGGCTACCTGAAGGGGCCTTTGCCTTGGTATGTCTGACCTAGGCACTGGGTGCCTGCAGAAGCTCGGTGTGCCGTGCAGTGAGTGCCCAGACTAACAGCTCCGGAGGTGGACACACTGGTACTGGTGAAGCTTTTCTCACAAGGCTGCAGCCCAGTGCTGCTGGGGTGAGGCAAAAACCTCCTGCCTCCCCTGTGCCATCTGCAAAAGAGACTGGAGGCAGGGACGAGGAGGGGGTGACCGAGGCACTGATTATAGAGCTGGTTCCCTTCAGCAGCTGGAGCCAGCCCTGTCCCTTCTGTTCCAAGCAGAGCTCTGTCCTCCCAGCCCAGTTCTGCTGGATCCATGGCAAACCACTGCGGTTCACCACGCCGAGGAGAGCGGCTGGGCTCAGGGCAGAGGCTGTGCTGGTTCCCAGATTCAGGATAACAGACCGGCTCTCCGTGCGGTATCTTGCCAAAGGAACCCAACATGGAGGTAAGGAGGAGGGTCTCTAGATCCCCCCACAGCCAAAGGAACCCAACACGGAGGTAAGGAGGAGGATCTCTAGATCCCCCCACAGCCAAAGGAACCCAACACGGAGGTAAGGAGGAGGATCTCTAGATCCCCCCACAGCCAAAGGAACCCAACACGGAGGTAAGGAGGAGGATCTCTAGATCCCCCCACAGCCAAAGGAACCCAACACGGAGGTAAGGAGGAGGATCTCTAGATCCCCCCACAGCCAAAGGAACCCAACACGGAGGTAAGGAGGAGGATCTCTAGATCCCCCCACAGCCAAAGGAACCCAACACGGAGGTAAGGAGGAGGATCTCTAGATCCCCCCACAGCCAAAGGAACCCAACACGGAGGTAAGGAGGAGGGTCTCTAGATCCCCCCACAGCCAAAGGAACCCAACACGGAGGTAAGGAGGAGGGTCTCTAGATCCCCCCACAGCCAAAGGAACCCAACATGGAGGTAAGGAGGAGGGTCTCTAGATCCCCCCACAGCCAAAGGAACCCAACACGGAGGTAAGGAGGAGGGTCTCTAGATCCCCCCACAGCCAAAGGAACTCAACACGGAGGTAAGGAGGAGGGTCTTTAGATCCCCCCACAATGCATATAGAAAATAAACTAAAATGCTAGCAGGTACTGCCCCAGGTGTCGTGAGTGTGGCTGAGCTGTGACACTAATGTTCTCACTGCCCTTCTGCACGTGACCGATACTCGAGGTAAGAGTCCTTGGGAGAGTCAGGCCGGGCGCTGGTGGCAGCATTCCTGTGGGCGCCGGGATTTCTCTCGCGGAGAGAAATTAGCAGGACCTGTTTATGAACTTGTTTTCGAGCTCTTGCCGGGAAGTCGGGCACGAGCACTGAGATCCCATTATGTAAGGAACGCCGGCAGCGGGAGACGGCAGCTGGGCTCTGCTGGGCCCTGCCTGACCCGTGACCGCCGTGAGAGTCGGGGACGGAGCCTTTCCCCCTCCTGGGGCTCTTCCGGGCCCCGGGGGGGAGCGAACAGCCCTGGTAGTGTAGCTGCCTCTCAGCAGCCCTCGCCGGGGAAATAAAGGAGAGCGGCGTTCCCTGCCGCGGCCCTGCCCCATGTGACGGCCGCTCACACTCCCGGCTGTCAGTGGTGGGGATTGTCTCATCCTGCTGGCATGTTCCCACTGCTGGACACGTTCGCACACACAAAGCGGCCCCTGTGCACCGTGGGGGATCTGTCGGTACCTGCTGGTGGCCTGGCTTTTATAACTATTGTCATGGTTATTACTACAGCCTGCTCAGCCCAGGGCCCCCCCGAGGCTTATCAGCATTCAGAGCCAGGCTCTTCCCCGCTGGCTGAACCGCCCCGCGCCGCTGCGATGGCACCGAGTGCCCCACTGCCTTCAAATAAATCCTTCCGGCTCTCACGGCTTCTTAGCCAGCGCAGCCCGGAGAGGAACCGGGGCCAAACGCTGGTGCAGAGGCTGGACGGGCAGAGCAAGGCAGGATATCCCCCAGGAGGTGCAGGCAGGGATTTCCTTCTTGCCCGCTCCCAGCCAGCTGCCTGCAGGGTGGGTTGTGGGCAAGGATGCCAACCCTGCTGGTCCCTCTTCCTCGCCATGGGCACACCAAGGAGCCGAACCTCGCATGGTGTGGGCTCATGGCCACCACCACGGTGGGGAAAGGCAGGGGAGGGCTGGCTGTGGAGCAAACTGCTGTGAGCTCTCCCATTCACAGCCTCGCCGAAGCACGCTGGGAGAGGAGCAATTCCTGGGCTGCAGTTTGTGTGGGGCGAGGGCCAGGCAGGGCTTGAGGGTGCTGGGAGCACCAGCTTAGGGCAGTCTCTGACCCAGTATCAGGCTGGGAGTGGAGCACGGTTCAATTATCTGGCTGCATGTCCACTGGGAGGGAATGCATTTTTCATTCCTCCTTGGTCCGTGGGATCCCAGTACAACTCCCCGCTCCATGCTGGTGAATAGGAGGGGTGTGCTGGGGGGTGGGAGAAGGCTGGCTGGTGGAAGCACAAGGCCAAGTGGGGATGGGGGTGGCCTTTTCTTGAGGCCAGAAATGGCCTCGGCAATACCTTGCAGAGATTTTGAGGGATTTAAAGAAGGTCCTGAAAAATAATCTGGGCTGTGGAAAGGGAGAGGGGGTGATGGGGAGGTGACCCGAGTTTAAGCGAGGGGTTGCTCCCAGCATGGCCAGTTCCCTGGTGAATGAAAGAGCTGGGGCAGGCTGGCCCAGACAGCTTTTGCCCTTCTCCCAGGGCTTTCCCAGAACTTGATCCCCTGACTCTGCTCCTCCAGAGAGGCCCGGGGCACCCCATCACTGCCCAGCTCGACGGACTGTGCCTTGTCCTCCCGGTCCCCACGTGCGGTGCTGCGAGGAGATGGGGTGGGGGAAGGAGATGCAGCTCCTCGGCTGCCATAGTATCTTCCAGGAAGCCCTGCAGAGATCCCAAGCCTTTCCCTATCACCCTGCCCCAGCCAAACTGCTGCGGGACAAGGGTAAATCCCAAGGGCTTTTGCATCTTTTAGCCTTGGGAGAAGCAGCCGGTGTGTGTGGAGAGCTGGGAATGCCCCGGCGAATCGTGCAGGATCAGGCCGTGCGGAGACGGGATGCCTGCACACGCCGGCTGCCCCAGCGTTAATTCCCCGCACGGTCTTTTCTCCACCGGCACGTCTGACCCCGTGTCACAGCACAGCAAAAAATAGCCCCGGTGAGAGGAAACGCACCAGGCGAGTGCGAGGGAGGCAGTGGTTTTGGCAGAGCTGCTTACTGGGAAAAGCAGAGGAGGGGTGGAAAACTAGAAAGGGAGGCCGTGGCACCTTGTAACCCCTGTCTGTTTCATTGCCTGCACTCCTCCGAGTGATCTCCAAATCCCCTGCGTCTCAGCACTAAAAATATCCCTGCCGCCCAGAGCTCCTTCCCCAGCAGAGGCTGTGTCATAAGACCCTGCTATTTACGGGGCCCTGCTTCGATTCAAGCAGAAAAGAAGCGTGAGGACAAGAAAGCCAGGAGGGCAGCTCCAGGCACGGATCCACGGCAGGCTGTGTCCCCCCCCCACCCCGAAATCCCCCTGTCACCCCGGCTGCCGCTCACCCATGTGTTCGCTCTACTCACCCTCCTCCTCCCCAAAACCCCACGGGTGCGGGGGGGGGGCTCCGAGAGCCCCCGGTGCCACTCTGCCACAATCCTGTGGCCCAACAGGTCCCCGAGCTCA
>NW_015090832.1:279351-280882 GCF_001431845.1 Calidris pugnax | reverse complement strand
CATCGCGGCGGCGGCAGCGACGCCGAACGGCTCCTGCCTTCCCGGGGGTCCGGCCCACGGGATGCCCGCCGCTACCCCGGGGGGGCTACCGGAGGCGGAGGGCCCGGCTGCGGGACTCCTACACCCCCCCGCACCCCCCCAGGTCCTACGGACCCCAAGGGGGGCTCCTTGCAGGGGGTCCCAGCGCAGGGTGGCTCGCCCCGAGGGTCTCGGTGCACGGTACCCGGTGCTCACGGAGGGTCTCTGCCTTCCCGGGACCCACAGAGAGAGCTCATGCGGGGTCCCTGCTCTCCAAGGGAGGGGTGTCCCTGCTCCCCAAGGGGGGTGTCCCCCCCCTCCATCCACAGCCACCCCCGGCAGAGCTGTGTGCCCCGCAGTGCCGGGCTGCAGGTGCTTTGCCAAGCCCGGAGGGGGGGGGCAGGGCTGGGGGCTCTGTGCCTGGGGCAGGGGGGCACAATTACCATCCATGCTTGCTTTTTGTTTTATTTCCCCTTCCACTTTTCTTCTTTAAACGCCCAGATCACACAGGAGAGACGACAGCCCATTGCATGGATGGGCCGTGGGCTCCCTCCCCATCTCACCCCCCCCGCCCCCGGCCTTCCGAGACCCTCAGCCCCCAGCAGATCCCGCTCTGGGGTGTTTTCTCCCCCACACATCAGGGCTGCTCCTTGGCAGAGAAATGGATTTGGCCGCCCTCCTCCTTCCTGTATCTCAGCAGGGTGAGTCAGTGCCTCGCCGTGCCCAGTGCCAGCTCTGCCCGCAGCCTGGCCACCACTGACCCGGGACCAGGGCATCCACTCTGCCCTTTTCTCCGGCTGAAAGGGAGTTTCCAGTGTCTGTGGCGTGTCCCGTTCTCAGTGTGTTTGTCTCACTGTCTGGATGACTAAAGATAACTGGGTATTGTTTGTGTCCCAGCTCTGCTTTGGCTACTGTTGCTTTGCTGTTCCCCCCCCACCTCTTGTCTCCCTGCTGCCAAAAACTGGCTTTGTCCTGGGGACCCGGTGCCCACACCCCCTGCACTTGCCCGTAGCTGCTGGCTTCAGCTCACACACGTGGCTGTGGTTCCGGGAGATGAGCTTTGCCCACGTGAATGTTTATCCTTATCCAAAAAACCACCCTCAGCCCTGCCTGACGGTTTCCACCTGAGCGTGGGAAGCCGGTGCTACGGCTTGTCCCTGGAGGGCTGGGGGGGGGACAGGCTGGTGTAGCAGGAAGGGGTGGGGGCTCACCGTCTCTGAGGAGTTTTGGGAGCAAATCTCTGCTGGGTACCCGTGTGGTCTGGCGTGTGGCCTGCGGGCATCATCAGCCGTTTGCCACCGTCCCTGCTGACCCCCTGCCCTGCCAGCGGGGGGGGGGGGGGGGGGGAGGAAGAGGAAGAGGAAGAGAGGAGAGCAGCGGCGGGGCGGCAGTTTGCTAAACCACCAGCTGACACAGGCAGCGAGGTGCTGCACTTTCCCGTCCCCAGTGACTTCTTGTGAAACACTAATTTTGAGTGCAGGTGTCCTGCTGGCTGTGGCTGGGGTGGGCATGA
>NW_015090832.1:259461-279330 GCF_001431845.1 Calidris pugnax | reverse complement strand
GGGGGGGGGGGGGGGGGCGAGGAAGCAGGGCCGGGGACATTATCTCAGGTCTCTGCTATGTGACACGGCTGTGTCCATTGGCACCGGATACTGCTGCGGGGCGGGGAGGCCGTTTTTCTGTTGACACGAGTCCCCCAGAGCACCCCCTGCGTTCCCTAAGGGCTCGCTGCACCCCGAGTTCCCACTGCGGGGTGTGGGGGTGCCTCCTGCACAGAGTGACACCAACCCAGCTCCCCCCCCACCCCCCCCGCTGCTGCGGCCCCTCGGTCCTGCCTTGCTGGGAGGGGGCTGGAAGGGCAGTGATATCATCGGCACGGAGCCTGACTCATCCCGGCACTCCAGCACAAGCTGTGCTGCTCAGCGGGGCACCCATTTTATTCCAATTAAACAAACGCAGGCAAGCCAGCTCCACATCATGATTTATTTTTGGGTGGTTTTGTTTTCTTTTTTGGGTCGTGACCAAGCATGCCTGCCCCTGGCCAAAAGGTGAGAAGGGACAGAGGTGACGCTGTAGATGGTGGAGAATCTCCACTTCTGGTAGGGAGCCTTAAGAATAAGCCTTGCCAGATACCTGCGGGGTCTGCCCCGGCTGCTGCAGCCTCCCTTGTGCCTCCAGCGCAGGCTGATGGCACCGTCTTGTGTCAACAGCCCTTGCCCTAACCACAAATGCCCTGGTCCTTGGGTGGTGTCCCCTGGAGATCCAGGTCACAAGCTCAGGTAGGAACGATGCCTTCTTCTCTTCTTCGTGACACAGAGCTCAGCTCCTGCCAAAAGTCCCCAGGGGAGCCAGCATCAAAGCGCACTTGTCATCGGGAGGAAATGTAACGTGACTTGCTCCTCCAGCCCTTCCCGCTCAGGTTTATTAGAGGTTTGGGAGGTGAGTCAGGGAGCCCGTGGGCTGTGGATGGAGCTGGGGAAGAGTTGGCTGCTAAGGGAAAGGTGAACCGGTGCCAGGCAGGTGAATCACTTGCTGGTGAAAAATAGATCTTATTCTCTAGGAGGCGTGTGTGGACGGGGCTGGGAGTGAGCTGCAGTTTGACTCCATCAGTAAATTGTGGAGTCAAGAGAAAACCAGCACAAGGCTGCTTTCCCAGTAAACGAGGCAACACGTTGCAGGGGAGCAGCCTGCAGCTGGCAAGGCTCCCGTGACCCACAGTCCTGCGGCTCCCTTAAAAGGGGTGATTTTTAGCCCGGGACAGCGGGGAGACAGAAAAGCCATAAACGCCCTCAAAGGAATGTGGCTGCTGGGAAATGAGCATCTCTGCAGGACCGGGGAGGGAGGCGAGGCGGGGGGAGCCGGGCTGCTCCGAGGTGCTGCCTGGCTGGGGTTCCTTGTCCATGTCCTGTCCTGTCCTGTCCTGAAGGAGGGGCGCCAAATCTGGGGTCTAGTGCTCCCTGTGTGGTGCTGGGGGGAGGAGGCTCCTGCAAAGCCCCAGGGGTGTCGTGTCCCTGCATCCTCAGGCTCCACACCATGCAGACACCCTGCGAGGGGTCTGCTCTCACTGCCCTCGGGCAGCCTCATGCCCGTGGGCTGTGGGCAGGTCCCAGTGATGCTGCTTCACCCATCCAGCCTCGAGAGCAGCAGCATCTAGGGGAGCATTGAGCAGAGGGTTAGAGGGGATGGGGAGCACGGGGTGCTCAGTGGCTGCGATGCTGGCAGGGATCCCGGACTGGCAGCATCATTCCCTGCACTCTGAGAACATCAGGCACGATGGCACTGGGGAGAAGCAGCCTTGGCACTGGCTTGTCCCTGCAGCTTTGGGGGTTGCGGATGCCGTAGGGATGATGTGACACCTCTGAGCCAGGCTGGTGCCAATCCACGAGGGTAGGGGAGCAGGGCCAGGCTGAGCTGGCTCCCATCCCCATCTCACTGATGTCTTGGGGCCACTGTGGGGAATGTGGGGAGGGGTAATGAGGGCTAAGAAAAGCCCCTTCTAGGGGGCTTGGGACTGATGTGACCCATGACCAGGTCAGGCAGGAGGCAGAATGGGCAAAGACAAGGGGTTGAACCCCCTTATACAGGGGTACAGGGAGGGGAGGGAAGGCGAGCAGAAGCGATGGAAGGTGACCCCCCCCCTAGACCAATTGGACCAGGATCTAACAGCAAGGTGAGGGAGGAGGGTGATGCCGTGGTGTGGCAGGGAGGCCCGGGCTGTTGCCGAGGTTTGCCAGACACTACGATACCCATCTGGCTTTCTGAGCTTCAGCTGCAGTTGCCACCACCCCCACAGATTTCACCTCCTGTCTCTGTGATGTGCTCCGAGCTCTAGCTGCCCTATGGGTGCTCCCCACACTGGGGAAATCCCACCACCTCTTTTTACTGCTACAGGGGCTACAAATGCAGCGAGGGCTAGTACCAGAGCCCTGCCACACAGGATGCTTTTTTCTGCCATAATCGTGCTTTTTTTTTCCTTCCTCAGCTTTAAAACTCAAGTGGCTTTAATGGAAAGGCAGCGTGAGCCAGCCCATGGCACTGCTCTGCAGCACCGTCCTGGCCGTGCAGAATCAGCCCTCAAACGGGGTCTGCAACCTCCCTGCTTTTGTCTGCAGGGGTCTGTGAAAAGAGAGATCCTTCCCTGTGGACAGGAGCTTTGCATCCCCGGCCCTGGTGAAGCCTGGAGCAGGGAACAGCCACCCTGTACACTCTAATCGGTGCAAAGCCACGTGCCCAAGCCTGCTGCAGAGGTGGTGGCATTGCCTCTCCCTCTCGCTCACCCCAGCACAGTCCTGGCAAGCTCTGGTCTTCCCCTAAAAGTGTGTCATTCTCTCCTGCAGGATGGACACCCCATTGCTTCCCAACTTGGTGAGCAAGGAGCTGAGCCATGTGTTCCCTGCACCCTACCCCACACCTGGGACCCCTCTCCAGCATGGCCATACCCTTCCCACCTGGGCGAGGGGTCGGTGCAGCCCTCACCTCCTCACCGAGCTGAGCCGGAGGGTGTGGGAGCTCACCCTGTCACCCAGGTACTGAGCACCAGCAGAGAAGGTCACCCCATGGGCCAGCACAGGAGGCTGTTCCCTGCTGGTTTTCGAAGCAGCCACAGGAGAGGAGCAGGGAGCCAGCCCAGGTACGTGCTGCAGCCCCTTGCCCAAGGAAACCTGAGCCCGTGGGATGGGAAGAGAGTCTGGGGCTGGAGGTGCCTGGAGACATGGCACTGGTGGGGTCACAGCCCTCCCCAAGGTGACCCCACCAGTACTGCCACCAGGGAATCCAGTGGGACAGAGGGTGGCCCTGGGAAATTGCCCATGGAGCTGGTGCCATGCAAGCATTGGGCATCCTGACATGGCCTCAGCCCTGTGGCTGTCCCACAAGCCTGGGGTCCCAAGACCCACCCTGGGCCACCCACAGAGGAACTGGGAGGAGGAGCAGAGCCAAAAATGCCTCCTCCGGCCCCTGACATTTAAGGCACACGCTGTGCTTCTTTTTTATGGTTAGGTATGGCTGGGTGAAAACAACTTCCCCGGCTTGGCAAAGTGCGGCTCCAGTCGTCTCTGTACCACGAGCAGGGGATGGCAGCAGAGAATCACACCGAGACGGTGATGAGGGACAGACTGCCCACAGATGGGGGGCAAGCGTGCCTGGCAATGAGCACCCCGGCAAGGTCCTACAGTCTCAGCTCGAGGGCTCCGAGGGATCACCAGCACAACGCTGAAGACAAGACAGGGCTGTGAGAGATGCCCAGGGCCAGAAGCACCACAGAGGAGAGGAGCTGATGACCCACCATGCAAGGTAAGGACAACCACTCGTTTCTGCCATGCTGCTTCTTGCCACCCTGTTAGCCCTGCCCCAGGACCAGCTTGGGTTTCCTCCTCTCTGAGAGCAGCAGGAAGGTGCTGCCATTTGGAGCATCCTTTGCTGCCTTTCCCCAGGGATCCTGGTGGCAGGGTCAAGGTGGTCGGCTCCCCGGGCCAGTTCCCCATGAATTCAGCTGGCAATGTCCCCCATTCTGCCTCTGCAGCAAGTGCACTCACTGGCCTTTCCTCCCACCACCCTGAGAGCCATCGGCCACGTGTGAGTCCCCATGTCCACATCCCAGGGCTGGGGATCCCGGGCAAGCGGGAAGGGAGACGGAGCTTCCAGTGCTCAGGAGCTACATTTGGGCAGCAGAACTGGGTTGGGGACGGACCCAAGGCCAGGCTGAGGTGCCCACGCTCAGGCTGGGACAACTGGGTGTAAGGGATCTGCTCATGACACATCTCTAGGTACTCCATGAAAAATGACTGATGATGGCAGGACTCTGCCCAGCCCGCTGTTCATTCATTTTATTTTATATTTAAGCACAGAACAGTGTTGAATTTGCTTCGAGGGGCAACAAAAATTCCTCAATGTAGCCCATGAAGCTGCAGCCCCTTAAGGGGTCATACTCATCCCTGCTGCACAGATGGCAACAGGGCTCCCTTAGCTATGGCCCATGTTACATCTGCATCTGCCAGTGTAGATGTGCCAGTGCACAATGGATCTAGTCCCCTGTGCCCAACATAGACCTTCTGCCCTGCTCCTTACAACTTGGACTGTGCCCGGGGCCCCTGGTTTTGTTCTTAGAGAGTTATCTGTTTTTTTGTTCTTAAAGTGTTAAGTGTTTGTTGTTCGTCAAGAGTTGGGTTGTGTTCTTAGAGAGTTACCTGTTTTTTGGTTCTTAGTGTTAAGTGTTTGTTGTTCGTCAAGAGTTGTGTTGTTTCCCTCATGTTTTGTTGTTAATAAAGAGTTGTGTGTTTGCTTGTTCCTAAAGAGTTGTCATCTGTTCATCCCCAAGCTCTGTCTGTGTTTCCTTGGGCACCCGCAGCGTTTGCAGAGCTGTGGTTGCCACTTGCTGGGGGTTGGCGGGGCTGGAGGGGGCTGGGGGTGCTGGCACGGCCGCCCCGCGGGCAGGGGGTCCCTGTGCACTGAGGGGGTCCCGCTGGTTCAGGTGAGGGCACTGGGCACCAGCGGGGTTCCTGGGCTGCTGGAGGGGACTGTCCCCAACAGCCAACATCACCCCCAATCCCGAGGGGCCGACCCCCAATCCCAAGGGGCCATAGAGAGGCTGAGGGGAGACCTTCTCGCTCTCTACAACTCCCTGAAAGGAGGGGGTTTCCAGGGGAAGTCGGTCCCTTCTCCCAAGGAACAGGTGATGGGACAAGAGGAAACGGCCTCCAGTGTCACCAGGGGAGGTTCAGACTGGATATGAGGAAACCAATTTTATACAGAAAGAGTTATTAAGTCTTGGAATGGGCTGCCCCGGGAAGTGGTTGGGGCACCATCCCTGGAGGTCTTCAAAAGACTGATTGACATTGGGCTTAGAGACAGGGTTTAGTGGTGTGGTTTTTTGTTTTTGTCAGAGTTAGGTTGATGGTTGGACTAGAGGATCTTAAAGGTCCCTTCCAACCTGGACAATTCTATGAATCAATGATTCTATGAGGGGTCACTGGGTGAGGGATGGTCCAAGGTGTACCTGGGCAGACCCCCAGCTCCACAGGACGGCTGGGCAAGGGGGGGTATCTGGGGATGATGGGGTACTCTGGGCATGCTGGGGACCACCTGTCTCTCCATCCCTGCTGGAGCAAAGGCCCAGCAAGGGACACAGTGCAGAGATGCTGTGCTGTTGCCTTCCTAAAAAAAAAAAATCAAATTCTGCACCTGGCTCTTTGGTACCCGCCTCCCCCAGCCCTCCTTCCCTCCCTCCCTCCCTCCTGCTTTTCAGCTCTTTTGCTGTTGCAGCAGGATTACTCCTGGAGTCCTGGCTGGCTCCCAGCTCAGGTAATTACACGCTGTCTTCTGGTATTTGAACAGGATATTTGTTCTCCTTGGTTTCCTGTCCCACACGCCTGTGCAGTGCTGCGGGCAGCCTGTCACCGCGAGCGAGCCCATTTCCCTGGCAAGGGCCATCATCCCGGTGTGTCCAGCTCCAACACTACATGGGCATTTTATAAACATGAGATTATGTCAATGCCTTCCCCAGCGAGCCCGGGTGGGCTGTAGGACCACCTGGGCTGGACACAGTGCCTTGTACAGGCCCATGCTGGGAGGACACCATTCAGCCTGGATTATTAGCCGGGAAAGCCCCCAGCCTCCCAGGTCCCTCTTTAAAAGGCTGTTTGAGGCCCATACCATGCCAACACTGTGATGAAACACCCTGTTTGCTATAAACTTTCCCTTCTAAACAGCTGTTTACAGACGCAAACTCCAGCACTTACAGCCCATATCTGGCAGGAGGGCAGGAGAAATTGAGTTAATGTTCATCTGCCCTGTTTTAAAAGCCACCAGGAGATGATGAACGGAGCTACAGCATCGAGCCCTTTGCCTGCTCTCCAGGGGCTCTGCAGAGCCGGGGCTGGGGACCTTCCTCTTGCCTCTGGGGCTTGTTCCCAGCAGGCTGCTGGGCGCGGGGGGATCACCCTGCTGCAGCTCGCTCCGTGGCAGCGAGAACAAGCTCCAGGGAGGAAAAAGTCCTACTTTCTAGCAGATCGGATCTATTCTTGTGCTTTATTGGACTCCCTGGAAAGGAACCTCGCAGAAAAGTTGGCAACAATTTGCTTTCTTCTTCTGAGTTTCTAGAGCAGGGATGTCTCATTAGCTAAAGGCTTGCGGCACTGCAAGGAGAAAGAAGTAAGTTCTTAGAGAAAAAGTGGAGCACGGTCCTGTTTCCTGAGGGTGGTGGGGGAAAGCCCTGGATGGTGGAACTCAACCCTTGGCTGCACAAACCCCACCTTTGCCTGTGCCACCCCAGTGCTGCTGAGCATCTGGAGCTCACCCTGCCCTCGGGTGGGAAGGAATGGATTTTGCCATCCAGGCTGGACTGGGCACTCCAGCTTCTAGATAAGAAGGGCTCAGTGGGGCACAGCACCTTCTGCTTTGCAGTGTGTGCACAAGGCAATGCATGTGGTGGCAGCCTCGGGGAGCTGCACTTCAGTCCCAGCCTGCAGAGGGTCAGGCAAGGGGGGACCCTACAGCTGCCACCTCCTGCTGAGCTCAGTGGGGCGCAGCACCTTCTGCTTTGCAGTGTGTGCACAAGACAATGCATGTGGTGTCAGCCTCGGGCAGCTGCACTTCAGGCCCAGCCTGCAGAGGGTCAGGCAAGGGGGGACCCTACAGCTGCAGCACATCCCTGGGCTTTGCTGGAGTGGTCACCGTGCTGTCGGGCTGCAGCTGGTGACTAAAACATCGGAGAAGAAGGGCTGAGTTATTATAAAGCCCTGGTTTTCTTCCTGGGCAGGAACTCACTAGTAAGCATTTCAAAAGATTGGCATTCTCTTTCTTTTTTTTTTTCCATTCTCTTTCTTTTTTTTTTTTCCATAAAGTCTCTGAATTTGAGCTGGGCGGGAGACAGGTGCCAAGCAGCCTGGGAATGGAGAAAGATGCCTGGTGTGGGTTTGCTCCGTGTGCGGCAGCGGGAGCCCGGAGCAGCTCCTCTGCACTGCTGGGATCAGCCTTCCCAGTGACTGGAGTGCTCCAGGAGGATGAGGAGGCTGAGGATAGCTGGACCTGCTATCTTCTCACTCAGGTCCCAAGAGGCTTCCTCATCCCAGTGCTTGCAGACCCTGCTGGCTCACGGCTTCCCTGGGCTCGGGACTGCTTGGAGATATTATTATCCCGAGGGCTGAGCCCCGGGGCAGGCAGAGCAGATGGTTGTCTCCGACAGCAAGAAAATTGGGAGAGAGAAGGGAGAGAGTGGGGGAGAGAAAAATCTGACACCCTTAGTGTTCATCAATAACTGTTTGCTCTTAAAATGGCAAATTCCTCTAGCTGCGGGGGAGTGGTACGGGGTAGGAAGGGCGGGAATAGACCAAATGTGGGAGACTGGCCCTGTAGGAAACAAAACACAATTCCAAGTTTTCTTATGCACCCGTGGGAGGGACCCGGGTGTGTTTCCTGGTGATGTGGAGGGAAGGCAGACTCGGTCCTGCCGGCATCTCATGGGGCTGCAGGAGATGAGCAGCATCAGCAGAGAAATCAGCAGTTTGATAGACTCCTCGTGCTCTGAAGCTGCTTGAGCTAATCGAGGTGCGAGGGGTCCCACAAGCACGTGCTCCACCACACCACCCCAGCACAGAGTTCATCACGTTGCTGTGAGCCAGAGACCAGCCCTGGCCTCCTTCTCTCCTTCTAGAGGTTTCTTCAAACCTTTGGCAGTGAGGAAGCCAGGGAAGATGAAGCCATTTTGCCCCCGGAGATGGCGGTTGTGTGAACGCTGGGTGCCGGGCAGACTGAGCAGCTCTTCTCTTCAACTGTGGGAGATGCTCGGGGCTGTGCAGTTCTCCTGCCACATTTCACAGACCACACTCGGTCCCCCTGCATGGGGTGGCCTTCGTTACCGGCCTCCTTCTCCCGCAGCTAATTTGCAGCCTCGCTTTGCAGAGCAGCTCCGCGTTCAGGCTGTGCTTGGGGAGGGCTGGTGGCAGATGGTGTGCGTGCGATGGCGAGGCAGTGCCACGTCACAAGCTCTCTGAGACATTTGGCCGGGCTTCCTGACAGCCGCGTCCCACCACCCAGGAGTTGGGCTTTCTGGCAAAGCCAGCTCTCTGCTTCTGAGGAGTCCTCCTCTCCCTGGCACCGGGCAGAGCCGGCATCAAACACTTCATCCTTGCTTCCTCACAGGCGAGAGACTCATCGGTTGGTGGGGCCACCTTCTGCCCAGGACCACAGGAACCTGCCACCACAGCAAAAGCCACACAACCAAACAGGGGAGCCATGGTCCCCTGCCAGCCCGGACACCACCCCCATCTCCTGCATCACACCCTGAGCTGCACTGTGTGTTCCCTCTGGTGAGGAATATCTTATTCCCGTGGTTTTGGATAAAACCCAGCACAAGCAAACCACAACTGATGGTAGATATGACAAATAATGATGATCATGGGAATGGTGGCATCACAGCTTCTTCGGTGTTTCTTCTGATTTCTTCCACTAATTAGATATACGTGCAGAGAAGACCACAGAGGTACGGCCGTATAAAGAAGAAGTGGGCATATAAAGAAGCATCAAAGGAACATATTACAAAGGACAGTAATGCCAGTCCTCTGAAGACAGGAAGAGTGTTAAGAGTCTGAGCTCCTCTGCTATTACTGTCCCAAATTATTGTCTGTATTAATGCCCCTAACCACAGTGCCCACGGGAGGCTCCTAGGCACTACGAGGGGCTGTCACACCATGCAGAGATGGAGCCTTGGCTGCCTTCCTGCCTTCCGTGGGGCTTCCCCGGGACTGAGGTGCAAAAGGACAGCTTTGTGGGATGAATGTGGTTTGCTAATACTGCAACAGGTCCTGTTTTGTGGCTCTGATGGTCCCAGACAAGCTGTAAAAGAGCAGGACTCTGCCTGCTTTTAGATGGCATTAGAGCATCCAGCCTCCAGCCGGTGCCTGGCAGCAGTGACGGCTCCTTCCCCAGCACTGCCCGCACCCCAGGGAAAAGGCTTTATTCCTCCGTCTGTAGCTTTGGCTGCAGAAATGAGCTCTCTGTGCACTTTCATTAGATGAAATGAGAGGAAGAACATTTGAGGCCTGGGCCCATCTGCAGAACAGGCACAGACCAGCCAGGGATGGAAATGGCAGGATTTGATTAAGTCCATTTCCCAGGCAGGACAAGATACGGTCCCCTGACTGGTGTAGATTTGCCACTGTTCTTACTCAAAGGTCATTAAATTAAGATTTCATGAGACCCCACACTGTTATAAATGTTGCTGAGCTCATTTCCCTCACTGGGCAGTGATTTATCTCACAGGCTTGATAAAATGACTAAGCTAAAAAATGTCACCCAGTGCCACTGAGTTGTAAGTAAGGTAGAAGGAACAGGAGAAGGACATGATGGATTTTCCTACCAAGGGAAGCATTAATAGATGGTTTCTTCCTGATGTTCTCATTAGTCCTCTCTCATTCATCCTCAGGACCTGCCGAGCACAAATGACACCACTCACTCTGCACCAGAATGGAGAGCAGATGCCCCTGTGCAACCCTCCTGCCTCCAAAACCCCTTTAGACACCCATTTTTATCTCACTCTGCTTAGCAGCTGATATAACGGAGAGGAAGGAAATAAGAGATCAGGGTACTTCAGGAACCTCATGCTACCACATCCAGCCTTGTCTCCTGGGATTTTTTATAACTTCTGGCAGGAATGGTTTAGAGGAGGCAGCACCACGGTGCTAGGACATGACCCTTTCTCCCTCCTCACCCAGCACTCACTTGTGAGCTCAGTGGGAGCTCACAAAAAACGATGCCTAGAATTAATTTCCCCTCCTTTCTTTCTCTGGGTAGGTTGCAGACTCCTTTACTTCCTTCCAATCTAATCAAGAATATATTTGTGGTTTTTTTTTCTTGAATCCTTACTCCCAGGAATGAATGCCAAAAAATTAACTTTGTTGCTTCGTTGTGACTGGTCCTGAATCACAATAAACTGCTTCTGTTCCCTCGTTCGACATGTTGGCTGGTTCCTGGTATGTGTTATTGAATTACTGCTCTGACAGAGGAGAAATAGCAACCGAGTGGCAAGTGAGTCCAGAAGATCCAGGAAAGAGGCAGATTCGAAGGACCACAGCCTTCTTGGCTCCCCTAATAATCAGAAGGAAGTCAGGGTGTTTATGTGAAGGGCTGTACTTAGAGCAGGAATCGGAGCAGTGGGCTTTTGAGGCTTTTTTCCCCAGGGTTTCTGAGCACCCCAAAATCCCTACCCTGCGTTTGGGGTACATTCAGAGCAATCCCAAGGTTCCTGCGGAGTTGTCTGGCAGACCCCAGAAAGGAAGGACCTGATGTGCTCACTCAGTGCGTGTCCAGCAAACCATTTTGCTTGGGGCAGTATCAGATGTATCGTGCAACGGCAGAGCCCACGGGCAGGAAAACATGGAGAGGAGAAATATGGGAGTCCAAACACAATACTCCAGCGCAGCAAAAAGCTTCCTACGAGCAGAAATAACGGTCTCAAGGCATCGATCATCAAAACGATTGTTCAGAGGAGAAGAGCTAGCGAAGGATGGGAGTGTGCAGGATGTTACACGTGGGCTGAAGGGGGCCTTGTGGGTACCACAATGTTGGGAAGGTATTTGTTTCTAAAACACTTTGTGTAGAAGGACCATGACCCGTACTTGAGCTATTTTCCATTTCTTTCCTCTTAATGAGCTGTGCACACTTTTCTCCTGGGTTGCACGCAGAATCAGTAAAACCTTCTGAACATTATGGCAAAGCAATCAAACGAAGGGAAAACCAGAACAGGGTGGGTGTGTGTGTGTTTCGAAACTTGCATCACTGCAGCTTGCTGTGAGAAGCCACTAAACCACAAATGAGGAAGAGAAAAAGAAAAGCAACTTGACATTGCACCTTTATATGACCCATGTCTAAGGATCACATGGTTACACGAGCTTGACAAGAGCAGAAATACTTCATTCTTCGACTCTTCCATATTGTTACTCTGAGGAGCTTATAAATGCTGAACTGTTGGCTTGCCCATCTCACCCATCTCACTTTGCTTTCCTGTTGTGTCAGTAGTGTTGCCATCCCCCAGTTTAAGGTAATAATAAATGAAGCAAGACCAACTTTGGGCTGTAGAAGCCCCTCTTCAGGTGCATCTGTCCAGATTCCTTATTTCCTCACACCATCACAGCTACAATCGGCCTGAAGAAGGGCATATGTGCTGGAAAGCTCATCTGGGTTTCCCAGCTGGATCAGTTAGTCTGCTAGAAGATATTCTTCCCCCTTCCCCACCGAGTTTGCCCGTCCTCTGTCCCTGCAGCTGATGGGTCGCAGGTTTGAGCACAGCTCTGGGACATCTAGTGGCTGGTAGCGCTCGCAGCTCCAGGGCTCACGGCGATTTTGCAATTCTGCAAGAAATCTGGCAGAAAACTGGTTTAAAACAAAAAGACACACACGCTGTCTCAGTTCCTGGAGCTACAGCTACAGATGACTTCATTCCTTGATGCGTTTGTGTTTGCAAAATGTTGAGGTATGCCTTTGTGAGGGGTTTGTTATCCCTTTGCATCTCAAACGCGCCCAGCTTGGGGAGCCGTCTTCTGCTATTTTCATTTCATCGTTTCTTTGCCACAGTTGCTTCTTTATTAAAGGCTTTTTATGTTCCAAGGCAGCTGGCATTAACATAGATAATTAGACAATGTTTTGGCAATCCAAGGGTAAATGCATTAACACGTTCCCATATACTGTCCTGGCCTTTGGCTGATCTGTGAGTATTTGATAAATGAATCAGGACTGAAATAAAGATGTTTAACAGACCCAGGCAGATCTTTAATATGAGTAGGGAAGTCTCAGCTGGGATTTTCAATAAATCCTCAGGCTGTTATGGGCCTCAATCCTTATTCCTGCAGGATTCACCTTAGGCAAGAACCTAAAGGAGTCAAAAAAGAAGCAACACCCCTAGTGTGCTTTTCTGAACCTGGGAAGTCTCGGACCAGCTGTAGCGTCCTGGCCAGAGATCTGGTGACATTTGGTGGCTTTCTGGGAATTTGAGCAAAAATTCAGCTACGTCTTCTCTTCAGCCTTTAACGCAGCTCGTTCCTTTCCATCCCTATGGATGGATGATACCTATTATACCTGGGCAGAGGAAAGAGTCTGTTTCAAACACGGGGACTGCCAGGCTGCCAGGGGAAACAATGCAGCGCCGAGAGGAGCTGTGTAACTGTCAGAATCCCTTCTGGTGTCGTGTTTGTGTCTGCACTGGTCCAAAAAGGTGGCCTGAGGCACAGGTGAAATGCTGGCCGATGACCCGCAGCAGCCCCCCTTGCTCTTACGCACCCCAAAGCCCTTGGGCAGCCTGTTGGGTACCTCCTGCAGTGCCTCCAGGACCACAGCTCCAGACAATGTATTAAACTCCTGGGTGTCCTGTGCTCTCCAGGGTACACTCTCTGCTGGGTGATAATGTTTTCATCAATACAAACACTAAGAAGAGGATCAATTTTCCCTGATTCTCATCTAGGAATCCTCCTGAGGAAACTTGGGTAACCCATGATCAGCCCCGCTGACTTTTTTCTTGCTCTCCTCCTGGAAAGAGGGACCAATCCAAACTGTTGGGAAAATGGTGCCCATGATGTTAAGAGGTTCATTAAAAGGTGGGTGTCAGAAATTACTCATTTGGAGGGTTTCTCCTGGAGTCAAAGGGCAGTTTAAATTGCTTCTCACAAAGCACAAGGAAATCTGCAAAAAGCCAACTTGCACAGAAGACAAAGCTCAGGCCATCTCAACCGTCCCACTTCTCATCAAGAAGTTGCCAAGAAGAAACTTTTTGGTCACGGTGTTCTTCACTTGTGCCTGGGATAAAAATATGGTCTGTGCTTGGAAATCATGCCTTGGTTTCCAAAGGCTTGTCACTAGATAAACCTCAAAGCTAAAGTGAATCTTGGGTTTGGATTCTCTCTCTTGATTTGCCAGATGAGACTGTCTTACAGTTCAGCAGGGAGGTGACATTTTGTTTTGTAAATACCCACAGACAGAACTCGAGGTTTTCCTGAAAGGCTTTACCACTCTCTGAGAAAGTAGATCCATTCTAGTAACATATTGAATTTGGTGACTGAAATTTCAGGAAGATCTGAAATGATGAAATGTCCTTAGTTTGCCCTTGGGAGAAATGGTACCTTCATTATAACAAAACAGCTTTTTCATATGGAAATAGCAGGTGGCAGGAGTAAAAACAGACTTTCATTTTCAGAGAAACAGACGGAACAATTCCAAGAAAAGTGGGATAGCAGAGCTAGGTTGGAACTGTTGGCGGTTTCATTCTGCAAAAATATTCTACTTTTGCCTGATGGAAGTGAGAAAAGGTGTCATCCCATAGCCTCTGCGTTTATCAGTCCAATCACTGTACCTCGAATAAAAGAGTCTGCTCTAAAGAGCAGAGTTTAAATATAAATTAGGAAGAAATCTAGTTCAGTTTGTTTGGGAAAGCTCTAGAAAGCCTATCCCAGAGCTGCACACTGAACTTCTGGGGAGAAAAAGCAATTAAGAGCACTGAATATAGGAAATAATCCTCAGTGCCAGTGTCAGACAAAAGTGAACTCCCAGCTCTCAGTGCTGTGATTTATTAATCCTTTTATCAGACCTATGCCATCCTCTGAATTATTTTCCAGCTCTGACTGCTGGTAAGCATTTCCTTGGAAGCTGTGGACTGTTAAACTATCAAGGGTCTAGTGGTAGGTGCTTATTAAAGAAAAGACATCCTGAACCACAAAGGAGAATAAAGAACAGAAATCCAGCTGGAGACGTGCTACTTCAGAGCTCTCACCCTGACTTCTCTGAGAAAAATGAAGTTTTTAAGAGCCATTTGCACGTGGAAGTGGAAGAACGGTCATCTCTTCCGCAATTGTTCATCGCGCACTGGAATTTGAGATTTAGGGTAGAAATGGAAAGAGGGAAACTGTTGTCCTATTCAGGAGCAGATAAAACTCCACCCTACGCTGTAAATTCTTTTTTGAAAGTCAGGGTTTGCACAGGATGAAGGCTAAATATTTCATCCATTTATTCTAATTATAAAGAAATTCTGCAGAGCTCTAGGCAGCTTGCATAGTTCTTTAAGCTTCCGTTTTTCAAGCCTTCAGATAGTTTCTATTTAAAAGGAGCAAAGCAAACACCAAAAAAGTAGGCTCAGCTTTGAAGTATGGCCTGAAACAGACACATATTGCCGGGAGAGAAGCTGCCTTTCCCCGGAGACATTCAGAGAAAACATCATGCCAGGCTCCCCGAGGCTTTATACCAAAGAAGGAGCTCCACCACCCTGTGCATTAGGGAGAGGTTTCTCCCATATTTGCCATAAGGGGCCCAGACGTGTCTACGTTGGTCTCATCGAACCCCAAATAGTCCCGTCCTTCTGCCAAACGGAGGTTTCTCCTTGGCCTGCATCTCCCCATGAAGGAGTCCCACTGACCTGCACCCTCTGAGGAGTGAAACTTCATCAACATTTTAACAGACCCAACTCCGATTGCAGCACGGAGGTGTATTTCTTCATTTCTTCCATAGCTACTTTTCTAGCAGAAATCACACTTCAAAGGAACCTGGAAGAGAGCTGGTTGTGAGGAAGCTGGAGCTGTGCGAGCCCCAGGCAGCCAAGCCTTGGAACCGACGCTGGCTGGGAAGAGCTGCAGAGCAGACTGGTATTAAATACCAAGGGAGAAAAAGAATGAGAAATCAGGAAATGGAATAGTATCGGTATTTCCTAAAGATCAGAGTTTCCTATGAAATGAACGCTTGCCATGCAATTTCAAAACATCGAGACATTTGCCTTTCTTTAGGGCTTGTCAGAAACAGCTAATAAATAAAGAAGAGGGCTTGGGAAATTACCTCTTCAAACCTCTCCTAACATGCTGCTTTGAAACTGGATTTCCTTAAGGTCGTTGCATTGGCAGCTTTGAAGGGCTCCCGATGTGTTCCTTGCCTGGAATGGTTTTTTAGGCATTACCAGGCATGGCTTGTCAGAAACAGCTAATAAATAAAGAAGAGGGCTTGGGAAATTACCTCTTCAAACCTCTCCTAACATGCTGCTTTGAAACTGGATTTCCTCAAGGTCGTTGCATTGGCAGCTTTGAAGGGCTCCCGATGTGTTCCTTGCCTGGAATGGTTTTTTTAGGCATTACCACGCATCAGATGTACCCAACAGCTCTACAGGTCTCAACGGCTACAAAACTCATAGCAATATATTCTGCTCCATTTTTGCTCCTTTTTTCACTGCCACTATTTACGAGCCGAACATAAATTACCTGAGTTCAATTCCTGACCCCGAGTTCAGTGCGTTTCCCCAGAAATAGCATTCTCTGTTTGGGACGCTACTGCCAAAATTGCATTCCTGGAACTGAATTCCTACCCTATCCAAGACATTTCTTCTACCCATATTTCCCATCATACTATTTTATACTGTTTATGTCATTTATATTTTCCTGCTCTCACAGTTTCTTCTTATATGTCGCTTTGCTGCTTTGCAATTATGCTCTTCACTGTGTTCTCTAAAGTCACCTTCAGACCTTTAAACACCTTTAAATTAAAATAGCCATTTGACTTCAGGCTAAATTGCATTTAATAGAGAAGCTGCACTAGCCCACTTGCATTCCTTGGACAGAAGGAAGAACTGAAAGATGCCCAAACAAAGTATTATTTCGTCTAGCATTTAGCTGGCAGGGACCATGAGGAAAACCTGCTGCTCTTTGCTTTAAATGTTGCTTTAATTAAAGTTAATAATAATTCTATCTTATGCAAGATGTTTATCCCTGATCCCAGTTTGGTTGTAAATTTAATTCTAACTAACCTAATTCCCATTTTAACTTCATCACAGTTGTCTGTAATGTCACCGTTTATGTATAGAGAAAATACAAGATGGACATGAAATGGAGAAATTCTTCCCTTGGGACTTTTTTTTTATTTCCTATTGCAGAAATATTCATGAAAAAAATACTGATTTTTTTCCTTTTTCTGTGTTCTGTGTCGTGTCCTCATCTCCACCATGTACAGTTCAAAGCAACACCACAACCAGCCCTGACAAATGGTGAAATTCTTAATTTCAGAGCAGACTTCTGCTGGCCATCCCAGCCACCAGTGCCAGCTGGGCGGCCGGGACCGCTGTCACAGGTCACTGTGCTCATTCCTTCTGGGATCCATCACCCAATACATTATTTAGTGATCGCTGAGATCCAGCTCGAGAACACGCAAAACATCCAGGCTGTAGACTCTCCTGCGTAGAGCAGAAGAGAGAGAAAATGAGTAACAGAAGCGGCAAGAAATAAAATCTGCTTAGTAGGTAACGATCCCATTTTGTGAGTGTTTTTCCTACAGCATAAGTGTCCCACCTTCCCTTTCCATTCAGAGAAAGGCTGTTGGGAAGCCGGGGAGGCACCAACTGCAGGGACGGTGATCATGCAGTGCCATCAGCTGTTTGCTTCTGGTATCCACATGGACACCTCTTGCTTTCAACCAAAAATCACCGGGAAAAAAAAAATAAATACAAAAATTGAGCAACTCATCTGCACCAAAGTTTATCAATTTAAATACAAGCATTTTGCTACAAACCCCGGGTTCTTCTTTCTTGCGCCAGAAGGCTCCGGCCTACCGAGGGCAGGTGCCGTGGTGGTGGGAGCAGCACTGGGAGCAGCCCAAGCACTGGTGCCATCTGCTGGGACCACGCTCAGAGAGCAGGGCCAGCCCTCCCTGCTCGGCAACAGGCCATCTTTGACAATGGGCCTCTTCCCCTTCTTTTCACTATTACGGACGCTCAGGAAATTAGTGCAGGAGAAGCATTTTGAGCGACAGCAGTTACAGGTGACAGGAGCACACTGTCCTCCCACACATCCTACAGGGGAAGCCTCTTTTGTAGCCAGGGAAGAGCACAGGTCTCACAGTTCTTGTAATGAACCGCTCCTCTAATGAGTGGACTCCATCTTGGCCATGGGCTGTCTCCTTTTTCGGAGCAGAATCCTGTGATTTCCTTCCTTGTGGTTTTACCCCGCTCCTGCAGCTCCCCGTGAGCGGGACAGCAAGGTGCACATTCTGCCCTCCGCAGAGCCACGGCGGGGTTAACACTGACCAGCTGCTAATGCCAAATATCTTTTGTACTTCTTCAAGCTTATTTACCTGAAATGGGGCTCTTTGGGAACACGCAGCACAGTGCGTTTGCCAGCGGAGAGGCAGCAGGTTGGTCCCTGTGCTGAGCTTGTTTATTCGTGGATGGAGCCTGTCCCCGAGATGAAGGCTGTTCCTTCCCCAAGGTTTGGATCTCCTGCCTCAGATGCTCTGAGATGCCTCCAGCTGACCTGCACTTCCTCCTCTGAAAGGTGACGCTTGACAGACTCGCTGCTGTCACAACATGTTCCAGAGCTGAGGTTTTTGGTGTTAGTTCCAGCCTTCACCCTTCTGTGCCTGGAGAACCTGCAGGAGGCATTGCTTGTCTCTCCCACCAAGCCAGGACTGGGCAGACCCCAGGGTAAGAGGAGCTCATGGAGGAATTAAGTGTATTAATAAGGGTTGTCTCTTGGTGGCCTGTGGCCCAACAAGGACCCAGTGGGAGGATCCAGTGTGCTCTGTAAGAGCAGAGGGTGGTATTTTCACCTCTGTGCCTACACAGCACTGAATTGCTCAGCCTGGGCAGTGGGATGGAGAACGCACAGTCCGAAAGTACCAGCGAAGAGGGGTTACCAGCAAGCGCTTCAGAGGTGACAGTCGGAATTTGATCTGGAGAAGCCTGAAGAGCAGCAGTAAGGGAGCTGGGAGCAGCTCGCTGGAGGAGGAGGAGGGTTGAGCCATGACAACATGGGCAGTGAGGAGCTGGAGCTGGCAGCAAGGAGAGGAGGTCGAGGGAGGTTCAGCAGGTGGCGAAACGAACAGGCGTTGACAGAGCACTTCAACAAAACCAGGATTATACGGGGGTATATGTGAAAGGAAGGGTGAATTCTGCCATGAATCAGCACTCCCCAGGCCTCAGCAACAACACTGGGAATGGCCCAGACGGAAACCTGGAAAATAGAGGCTATGGAGAAGATCAGGGGGAAAAACAAGTTTCGCCTAGAAAAGAAAAAAAAAACAAGAGAGAGATGACAATAACTGATCTAGCTGAATCAGTGTTTGCAGCTTAAGATAACTTGTGGGTGCCAAGTAATTTTCCTCCTGACTTTCCAAAGTAATTAACCTTTGGACCAAGACTAAGCAGGAAACTAATGAAGTCCTTCCATCACCGAAAAGGAATCTGACAGTGACTTTGACAGGAGCAGGGCTGTATCTGAAGGCATAAGAGAAAATCAGGCTCCAGGACACCGTAATTGAGCAGGCTGCCTTTCAGCCCCAATAATAACGCTTCGATGAAGCTGTGCTGCTGTTAAACTGGAGACTGGGGAGCAGGGGGGTTGTGTGTTCAGCCAGTTCCTATCCAAAAGGATTACGTGCATTATAAAATTGAACTCTTTTCCTTGGATTCCTTCTTGGAGACCAAGCTAGACCTTTCCTCATGCCCCAAAAATGCTCTCTCTCTCCATTTCTGTACTAAATGTCATTTATTACAGTTGCATAAAACATACCTAGCTGATAAGGATCTTGTTTTTTCAGTGAAAACATGCAATTTAAATTTCAGGGAGGAGCCACTGCTGAAACAGTGTTTAAAGGTGACCTTGTGATTCGAAGCATTTGTGAATTTTTACTGGTCTGACGGAGTGGGGAACGGCACCCACTGTCTTTTGTCTGCAGGGACACCCCTTATTGTGAGGTTCAGCCAGAGAACAGTAGCGAGAAATGGCAAGAAAATAAAAATGAAAAAAAAACTGCTGTCATCTCGTTGCTGGAGAAGTTGCTGCCCTTCCCAGCCAGAGCGGCTCTCTCCCCTGGAAACCCACCCGCCTCTTTATTGCGGCCGGGAGGGACCAGAGCTCAAACACGACAAAGAGCTCACAGTTTAAAGGGTGCCTAAGGTGTGACAGAATAAGCAGCCCCTGCCTCCCCTGCAGCCCGGGGTGAGTCCATGGAGCAGGCAGGGGGCTGCCGGGCCCTCGGCCATCTCGGGCTCCCTGAGAGGCCACAGCGCTGAGGAGAGAGCCCTGCTCCCTCCGGCCTGGCCCACAAGACGCTGGGCGATGCGGCTGGGGCGGTCCATGGCGGGATGGCTGCGGCCGAGGGGACGGGGGGTGACTGAGGAGAAGGCAGAAGCTGAGGGGATGGCAGTGAGTGAGGGGATGGTGGTGGCTGAGGGGACCGAGGGGATGGCGGCTGCTGAGGGCATGGCGGGAGCGCACGCATCGGCGGGGGGCACGCGCCCGGCTCCCCCCCATGGAGGCGGGTGGGCCGGGGAGAGCGGAGGGAGCTCAGCCTCCCCCCTTCCCTCCCCCCCCCCCCCGTTGCTATAGCAACCGAGAGCCGTCCGGCGCCCGGCGGCCCAATGGGGAGGCGGGAGAGGCGGTGGCGCCCCCTGGCGCCGGAAGGGGCGTGTCGGCGGGGCCGGA
>NW_015090832.1:241478-259167 GCF_001431845.1 Calidris pugnax | reverse complement strand
CCCCCCCAACCCTCCGCCATCCCTCCCCTCCTCCCGGGCCGGCGCAGCCCCGCGGCGGGGAGGGGCGTCGGAGGCCGCGGGGGCTGCCTGCCTCCCTCCTCCCCGCTCCGAGTAACGGTGTGACCCTCCCTCGGCTGCCGCTGCGGAGCCCGGGCGGGCGGCGCCGCCTCCTCCTCCTCCTCCCCGAGCGGCCGGCCCTGCCCCACCCGGGGTGAGTCACGGGCTCCCCCGGAGGGTGAGGCCGCGCACACCTGTACCGTGAAGGGCTCCCCTGCCCGGCCGCCGGCGAGGAGAGGGAGGCGAGCCCCGCCACGGGGCAGGGCCGGTGCCGGTCACAGCCCGCCCGGTCTCCAGGCCCTCGGGAGGGGCTTGGGGCGACCCCCCCCGGGCGTCCCCGCACCGGGAGCGCTGTGCGGGGGTCGAAATGTCCGGCCCTTTGTGTGCCTCTCGCTCTGAGCCTGCTCACCTGGGACCAGAGGCGATCACAGCAATGCCGTGAGCACTGAAGAAAAGAGACAATATGATTTTATCGTTATTTTTCCAGTATTGATCGTTTGTGTCCATTTGGGAATAGAGGTGTGTTTAGGGAGGACTCCAGAGGGAAGGAAGGTTGCTTCAAGCCAGCCCCAGTCCACCAGAAGGCTGGGCAGTAACCCCAAGCTAACAACCCTAGGTTTTATTTGAGGTATGTATAATCAGGTATTGATTGGGATGATCAAATGCCAGCGGTGAACAGTCCCAGTGTTAGCATATGGGAGCAAAAAGGCATCCGATGCAAAGATAACAACATAAATTGGTTGCTTTCAGCCATATTTCATTGTTAATAGTTAAAATAACTTTTCTGGTGGCAGGAAAACAAATTGCACATCATCCAGCACCACAAAAGCTAAATTCCTGCATAAAAATGTCAGAGAGCTTGAGAACATTTGTAAGGTTTTGTAACTTCAGTGGCTGGAGGAATATTTGTGTCTTTACGTGTTCACTGCTGCTGGACACCTCAGAAATTTTAATACTTATTTATGAAAGGAAGAGCTTGCTTTTATTTTAAAATAATAACGAGACATAAACTGGGCTAGAAAAGGCAACAAGAAAGAATGCTCATGCCTTTTTCACCCTTCATATTAAAGGACTGCAAAAATATACCTTGTATAATATTTTGTTTATTAAATTGGTACCGATAAAGTGATAGACTCGTTGCACAGATGGGCCTAGTGCAGTTTTCTCAACCTCATTATGTCAGTACCGCATGTTCTGATCTCTGCTATTTTGATGTTGAGTCTTCCTTTTTTTTTTTTTTTTCCCTAAGCAGGCCTTTGCCAGGATGCAGCTTTTTGTGCTGCGTGTGAATAAACTCACATGAGGAGGAGTTAAGTAAATAATGATTTGAATAATGAGGTAAAAAGCTAGTGCTTTAATCCGAATACATCCCAGTAAGACTAGGCCTTATAGTAGTGTGTCTTTTTTATGGCCACGCTTTTTGCCCCACCCTGTAATATAAATACTCTCAGTTTATTATTAACAAAAGTGATTTACCTGTGATATGAATACATGAGTTTGGCATGAACTTTATGCCTGGGGGGGGAAAGATTTTTTGGGATAACTCACTATTTCCACCTGGACTCTAGCCAAAACTGATCCTGCTGGTTGAAACAAAAAGGTGTTACCGTGTAAGTGTATTGTACTTTGGAACTGTGCTTGTCTCCACCTGCAGCTCTTCTCAGCCTGCAGGCCCTGGCTTAAATGACATTCAGAACAAGGCTACTACTGTCACTGAATTGAAGTTGTCCGTACAATGTCAGTGTCCCAACATGCTATTGGTACTTGTCATAGAAATTTTGTAATTGTCTATTGAGATTAAAAAACGTTTAATGTCATTTTATTCAAAAATCATGTTGATCGGTTTTAGGAAGCAATAAGTAACGATGGCAGAAAATGGCCAGAGCACATTTAGGCATGGCCTTATAGAATGTTAATTTTATCTGAACATTTGTGTAAAGATTTGAGCTGAAGGCCAGGGCATACGGTTACTCAGTAGAAGCAGAGGAGGCTGAAGTTATGTGCTGTACAAAGTCAGCAAGAATATCATGACTGTGAAGTCATTTTCCTTCTTCCCTCATCATGTTTGCAGTATATTTTACTGAACTTGCTCTTGGCAGCTGTAGGAGATGTCACTGTTCAGATCTCACCAGACACATTCATTTTCTAATCAGTTATTTATCAATACATGGTAGCCTCTGAGTGAACCATAATAGAGAAACACGACTAATGAAGAGAAATGCCTAATACTACAATAAAGCAAGGAGGGTTCCTCACGCTCCATTTAAAGAGAGTTGATTCCTTTCCTGTAAGGAATATCTATTGGGAGCGATGTCTGTTTGACAGTGGATGCCACCAACATCATGCACATTGTTGTGTCAGCATGTGTGTACCTGAATTTTGGAGAAGGATTTTCCATTTGTTTCAGAAATAGTATCTCCAAAGCTCTTACTCTGTAATTATAGAACTATAATTTGAAATACCGCTTACCTCGTGTGAATGTTTAATTTTGGAATAAATTGCCAGTCCAGAAATCAGATGAGGTGTGTTCACAGACTGTTGGAAGGTTGAACTACAAATTCTGCACCAGTCTGCTGCTTTTCCTGTTGTAATTTGAATGGTTTCACAGATTCTGTGGCTGAGAAGTCTGATTGCATCCCATTTCACCCAGTCTGGTTTCACATTCATTTCTCACGGTGTAACACGCAGGTCTGTTAACCTGCATCTCTACTTGACTCATTAGGGACTAGAACATCAAACCAGTAACCACACTGCTTTCTCACCAGTTGGTTTTTTGTTTTTTTTTTTACAAAGTGGAAGTGTTCGTCTGATAGATTCTACTGCTTTCTATAAAGAGAAAAAACAGTACACAGAAATCAATGACTTAATTAGCATCAGAAGAACAGGTCATGGAGAGCAGCAGACTTCAGGCCAACGTAGGCTTATTGAGCTGACAAGACAATACCAATATGTTATATAAGCCAGATTTTTTTCAGTGTCAGTTTTCGTTTGATTTCTGCAGACTTTAAAGACAGTGACTTCTGATCTGTTTTGGCTTTGTCCTAAACACCTCATGGAGACTGGAAACAATAAAGGCTACGGAGCAGATGTAGTAACTGCTGAGCAGTAAGATGTAGTTCTCGAGCTCCTGCAGTCTCCTGAAGCCAGTTACCTGCTCGTTTTACTCCTCAGCTGTTGCTGAGATGTAAATCTCCAGTTCTGTGTCCATCCACTCTTTAGAAAGATCCCTGGCCGTGCAGACTTCAGGTTCTGTTCCCAGGATGGTTGCACCATCCCTTTGTTACTGCATCTTCCACTAAGAGTAGCGAGGCAGCTGCAAACTAATATGTTTTACAGGTTCTGACCCTTGATTCTCTACCTCTGATACTTTTTAATATGTTTCAAGAGTCCTGCTTGCCCAGGCATAGAGCTTTTCCCGTGGGGCAGGATGTAGGCACTTGTAACTTCTAGTACCTTTCTATGTGCTATTCTGCATTTGTGAGGGAGGTTGAAAGAACTTAGGCTGTATGGGAGGTAGAGAAAAAATAATAAAAAATTATGTTTTGAGTGTGGGATTTAGGGTGATTCAAATTTTCTGGTGGTTGGGTACCATTGGCTGCGACAGCTGGCTAGTGGTTAGCATTCCTTGTTGTAAATAGTGGCCAGCCACTTCTTTTTGCAGGGCTACGAAGTTGTGATGTGGCAGATTCTTAAGAAGAGAGAGTCTTAAGAATTGGAAATGTCTTAACGCATGTGATACGAGAATCTTCTGCTCAGAACGGGCAACTGTCAGGACTCCTCCATGGCTGTGATCTGCACCTCTCTGCTCTTTTTTCCATCTTCCCTCTTTCCCCCTTGCCGACTCGCCATGGCTTCCGTAGTGCTAGAATAGCTCCTTCCCGTCGGCCTCCCGTCCGTCACCTCTGTGTGTGTTGCTCCCAGCTGCAGGTAACCTTTGTTAGATGGCTTCTGTTTGTGGCCTAGGAGTATTTTTAGCCGTAGGCTTTGCTTGTTTGAGCCTGTGGCACACTGATCCATTGTTAGAGTGTGGCTTTCATCTGTCTCCTCGATGGGAGGGACCAGTTATAACTGATAGTTGCTTCTTTGCCTTTTCAAACATCACTCCTTTCCTTGTATCTTTTTTCCTTCTGGCAAACACTTCCCTCTTTTGGAGCTCAAGCCAGCATAGCTCTGCAAAGCTCTCTCCAAGCTTCTAACAAGGTAAGCAATGGAGAATCCAAAAAGGATTTTAAGTGTTTCTGTACACAGCACCCTGTGAACGAAATAATGGTAGGCTTCCTGTCCATTGCAGATGTTTTGGTGTGGGCAATGATTTTTTTTACTGTGTTTAAGTTCTGGTAAATCCATGTTATTGAATAATACCTTGTGTTTCATAGCAAACCTTCTAACAGTACAGATATTAAGATGAATCAACTTAACTACACAACTCGCACTCCTTTATGTGAAAACTAAGCCAGTGAAGTTCAGAGGATCCCCATCTTCAGTAATCAGTTTGAGTTACGTTTAAGATGTGCATAAATTAGTTACATTACTGAGGAAAGTTGTTTGGTGAGAAACAACATTCTAATGATTTGTGCTGGTATTTTGCCTGTATAATTGATACATTAAACTGGTTTCTGGATCTCTTTTGTCCACTAGGTCTTTATGCCCTTGCAGTTCCCTCTGTGATTTCCTTCGTGTGTCCTTATATGAACCCATTGACTGCTGTGAACTGACTTGCATCTAAAATATGTCAGTGAGCCTGATAAAACAAACTCTGCACCATCTCTAAACTAAACTCTATATTGTTTGTAAACATAATTCTGCAGGGATTACTTGTCTACAAATTAGACCGCTATTGGCAAAGTGCAGATCAAAGATAAAACTGACCTTTCAACGGCAAAATGTAAATTCTGGTGGAGCAACTTGCCTCTGGACTTCAACAAACAGGCTTTTCCTACATAATAGTCACATTCCGCAAGAAGAGGAGGAGAAGATAAGAGGGTTGCAGTAGAAATGCTTCTAGAAGCTGTGCAGCCTGTGAGGAAACTAGAACTGCTCAGAAACGGTTTTGTTTACATAGCCTGTGACTGAAAGTTGGCTCTTGTAACTTTAAAAGCATTCTTCAGGTGTACTTTGTTCACGTTCAGATTTTAGTGAGTGGGTAGAGAAATGCCACTCACAAATTACTTCCTGCGTTAAGCGCATAGTCTAAATTTAGTGCTGAGTTAAGGGAATGGTTTACGAGGTTTGATAGACTCGACGGGGAAAAGTGGGATGGGTTTTCTCAATGGTAAATGGTCTGATGATTTCCTGCAGCTTGTTGTACCTCGGTACTGAGATACGCTTCAGAGTAGGGAGAAAAAAATGCACATCACAAATTCCACTTACCCTGTTCTGTCCTGAGGAGCTATCCTTTTCATGAGTCTGCCAAAGCCAATGATAATATAGCATATCCCCTGTGGTAAAAGCTTCTTGGGGAAGAGAGAGCCAAATTATTCATGTCTTACAGGAACTTGTCACACAACTACCCACAGTCAGTCTGTCTTGTTGAAGGCTTCGATCCGAAGTCTCTGTGTCGCCTTTTAATAGGTGCCAGAATCCACTGGTTTATGGCAGTATTTGAGATGGAACTAAACTGCAGTCCAGCTTTACTTACAAATCTGCAAGAGGTCTCTTTCCAGGAGGCTGGTTTAGTGTTACTTATCCTTCCTTGAGTGCCTTACGTGGATGAATGCATTAGGCTAGATCTGCAAAGGATCAAACACAACCAGGAGCGAGTGGGACTTAAAAAGACATAGCAGGTAGGACATTTGGTTGCTGGCTTTATATCAAGAGCTTTTGTGTGAAATAATAATGTTTGGCCTGATATCTTGATGATTTTTTATTATTTTTTTTAGTTTTTTTTCTGAAGTGGAGTATCTTCAGCTGGAGGGACTGAATATGCACATCTCAAACTAATTTTGTAGTTAGGGCTCCATCCTTGGTAGTAGGAAACTCTCAAACTGCTCCTACACGATGGGAATTTGGGCCTGCATCTTGTTGTCCTGGTTGAGGATTAAGTACAGGTCTGGTTTCCCTGCATAATAGTGTGGTAGGTGATATTTGGATTAATATACAACTGAGCAGTGTGTGTGAGATGTTCTCCTTCAGGAGCCCGTCCAACTGGGAGCTTCACAAGGGAAAGGCAGGGGGAAAGCTACAGCAATCACTCTCAGCCTGTTTGTTCTCTCTGATAGGGCTGTAGATGTTTGTGTAATGAACAGAAGCCTTGAAAGACAGTCGTGAAATTACTGTTCTGGTTTGCTTTTTATGGTTCTTTAAAAGTTGTTTTTAAGCTGTTAGGTCTTAACCTGAAAACTCCTTATGTGGACAGTGAGGGTCCTGAATGAGATTTAGGGTGTAGGAGAGGAACATTATTGGTCAGTACTGACAAGAATAACAGTTCTGGCCTTGTCCAAAAGTGAACCTGTTCACCTGGAGAAATTTTTACTGGTGAATTTGGAGCATCTGGGAGTTTGTGAGGTACTGAGGTTCACTTACATTAATAAAGACAAAGAAATTTGTGTAAGTTCCCCTGTGAACCTGGCCCTTGGTAGTTGAGTATAAGGCTGGTAGCTCAATGGCTGAGTTAACTATACGATAGCGTTGTCTTGTAGAAGTAAGCAACACTCAAGCTGCCTCGCTGGCACGTTCCTTACTGACTTCATTTTTCGTTGCTGAAGCTCTTCAGGGGCCTTGTGCTCCTGTGATGTGTTTTTCTTGGCTTTGGCTGCTAAACTGCATTATCAGAAATGATAAACAAGTTGTTTCCATATAAGCAATTAGTTTAGCAGTAGTGACTATCACATAAGCCATGTCCCATTTGGGTTTTATGAATGTCAGTGTTCTTTAGAAGATTTTGAAAACCTGAGACTGCAGCCATCCTAGCTGTGTAGAATTGACTATTATATATATGTGTATGTTGATGCAGGTATAAAACTCCCCAGCTTTCTGGCAGAACAGCATAAATGTACTTTCCATAGAAACATCTCCTGTAGCGTGGAAAAAATCTTCAGTGTCTGTTGGAGCTGTCCAGGGCTTCCATGCTCCTCAGCAGCTGCTGTTGTATAATAGTGGGGGGGGAAACAAAAAAAAAACCACAAAAAAACATCCCAAAGTGGTGATTTCTGAGTAAGAACACGCAGTGTCTCCCAGGCTGGGCTGTGGCTGGTGTGGGACAGGGGAGAGATCTGCCTAAGGAACACACTGATGGGCTGTGCTTAATGCCAATAGGAATTTTGCTGCATTTTGAAGAATAATGTTTACATATCTTCAGGATTGTGATTAGTCATATACACAGAAATTATACATATTTGGCAAAAGATCAAATTCATTTTTAAAAATAACCCCTTCATATTACTTGATTAGAGTTGATAGATTTCTTACTTATTAGTGACTGCGAGTTCTGCTTCACCTTTCAACGCTAACTTTCACAGTGCGGGCAATCAAGAAATGTTTTTCTCTATTTTTATTCCCCTCTAATCACAGGAGAGCCATGGATAAAAGTGAGTTGGTACAGAAAGCCAAACTGGCTGAGCAGGCCGAGCGTTACGATGACATGGCTGCTGCTATGAAGGCTGTCACTGAGCAGGGACACGAACTGTCCAACGAAGAAAGGAATCTACTCTCGGTTGCCTACAAGAACGTGGTTGGTGCCCGTCGTTCCTCCTGGCGTGTCATTTCCAGCATCGAACAGAAAACAGAGAGGAATGAGAAGAAACAGCAGATGGGAAGAGAATATCGTGAGAAAATTGAGGCTGAATTGCAGGATATCTGCAATGATGTTCTGGTAATAATCCAACAGCAAAAATACCAGTAGTTAGTTCTGCAGCGTTCTTCAGGGAGGCTTAAGGAGTCTTAGCAGTGCTGTAGATGCTGCAGCACCTGAACAGGGGAGTAACTTTGCATAGCCACGTACTTGAGCGTTCTTCAGGGAGGCTTAAGGAGTCTTACCAGTGCTGTAGACACTGCAGCACCTGAGCAGGGGAATAACTTTGCATAGCCACGTACTTGGTCCAGCTCTAGCTCCTAAGTCATCTAGTTTGTTTCTTGGGGAATTTGTTATAAAAGAGAATTTATTTCTTTTAACAGAAAGAAGCAAACAAGGCAATGTTGAAGACCCCTAACTGCTGGCTAGGGGTCACCATGAAAACTAATTTAAATCTGGGGAATGAGTCCTGCTAAAAGGCCTACCACTTCAATTGTTTTGTTAATAAATGCTGACATCCTGAGTCTTGTTTAGTACTTTTTCTTTTTTTTTTTCAGGTGGGGAGGATGTGTACTTCTTCCCCTGAATTGATTTTGTTATTTCTTTCACTTAAATGAGAGGGATTTTTTATTGCCATTCAGTTTGCTGAAGATCAGTCAGGAGCAATTGCTGTCAGTCTCTCCATCTCTTTGTGGATGGACCTGTGCTGACTGTCCTGTTCAGCTGGAGTCACCGACAGAATCGGTTTGTTGTGGATAATTTCACTGCTCTGTATAGAACTCAAGTTTGTGGCAGCAAAAGTGACCAGACTTGTGCTAATGCCAGGCTGCTGCTTTTCATTAACTCTGTTGCGGACATAGATTTACATCAGTTTATTTCATGGAAAATCTTCACAGTCTTAAGCCCTGATAGCCATTAGATTCTGCTGGAGTGAACTGTGGATAGCCTCAACATAGTGAGTTTTCTGCTTTCCAGGGATTAGGTTGCAAATAGTTTCTCTTTCCTTTTCTGACTTCAGACAACAATAGGCAAAGTGATTAAGGCATGAGTATTGGTATAAGTCATTGTTAAGGTGTTTTAACAGTTCATGCTTACCATTGTAACGAAGGCTCTGTTTCAGACATTATTTTTTTTATGACTTGAAAAAAAAAAAGTGATGTTTCCTTTCTCAGGAACTCCTGGATAAATACCTTATTGTCAATGCCACGCAGCCAGAAAGCAAGGTCTTCTATTTGAAAATGAAAGGCGATTACTACAGATACCTCTCAGAGGTGGCATCTGGGGACAATAAGCAAAGTAAGTAGAGATGAAGCCTCTCATTCTGCTGAGGGCTGAGCAGAATAAAGTATAAAAAGTTCTTGTATTCTTTTTTCCATAACAATATGTATTTATTTCTTTTCACTACTGTTCTGTAGTATTGAAGACAGGTGCAGTGCTAATCATTTGTAGAGAAGGATTTGACTGAAATTATAGAAGCGATTGACAGACATTCATCAAACCAGTCCAATTCTGCTTGCAGCCCCCAGCATCAGTGACTGATTCTCAAGCATATGTGACAGTGCAAAGTCCTTTTCCTGGAGAATGTGGGCTTTTTTCTCATGGAAAATGCTTTGTTCTTGTCATCCCTTGTTTAAACTCTGAATTTAGCTCACAAATCTTCACTGTTTGCAAGCTTTCTGCATGTAGATATGGGATATTGGGTTACTGGTCCTAAGCCAATTAATCCTGAAATGTTGAAGTAATGCTGAATTTTGCCTGAGTTCCTGGTGGGTGTCTGATGTAGTCCATGTCTTGCAAACTTAGTTTGATGCCATTCTGGACCTTATTGTTAACCACTAGCCAGGAAGGGAGTATTGTCTTTCCTCTGAAACCCCAGAGTGAAATATAAAGTTCATGACCTACCTGCTAAATGTTTCCTTAAGTTTGAATAGGTAGTTTAGATGCCTCCTCTTCCCCATATGGTTTTCCCTGGTTTTATTATTCAGAACTCTACTACTTCTTCAGCTAGGCTGGAAGTGAGTATACACTTCAACTTAGGTAGAGCTTGTATGTATTCAGATTGGTGGAATTTATTTTGAATAGATTTCATTTTAAGTCTCTCAAAATGTTGAACTTAATTTCTATATATCAAAGTTTTATCTGAACAAATATTTCCCTCTTAATGTCTCAGCCAGTGGTAAGCTTTTACATCTAAAAACATTGAAAGAAGTGTCTGTGCATGTGTAACTGCTTGAATTTCTGGTGGCACAATAGTCTAGGTCAATAATGTAATATTTTCCCAGAAATCTAATAGTTTCCCCCATGAGGTACAGTGGATTAACATGATTGCAATTACTTCTTGCAGCAACGGTAGCAAACTCTCAGCAAGCTTACCAGGAGGCGTTTGAAATTAGCAAGAAAGAGATGCAGCCAACACACCCCATTCGACTCGGTTTGGCTCTAAATTTCTCTGTCTTCTACTATGAGATACTAAACTCTCCTGAAAAAGCCTGTAATCTGGCAAAGACGGTAAGTAGACTCTTCATATTGCCATTTTTTGTGGATGCTCAGGAGATAATTACATGGTTGCAGCAGCACTTTGTAGACGATTATGTTTTTGCATATCAGATACCTTAAAAATGCCATCATCTTCAAACTGTTGTCATCATAATGTATTTTCAGGTAAGTTGGCCAGACTGTCGTAGCTTTAAGAAGAGCTAATTTGCTAGTGCAGCTGATCCAGTGAAAGGGGAGGCAAAGTGCCTCTTCTTATGTCCATGTAATTCTCTTAGAAAGTGCTTGTGTCGAATTTGAAAACACTTGGATTAATTTAGCACTTCTGAAGGGAAATATTTACTTGAATTTCAACACTTAGCAAATACATGAAGTGTCTTCTTTGTGACTGTGGTTGTAGCCCTAAATGCCTGTGTGTATCTGCCTCTGTGTGTGTGTCTCCCTCTCCAGAAAGAGCTGGTGTGATGGGTTGTACCAAACAAATAGCAATTCCCTTTTTTTTTTTGCCGCCTTCTCCCTAAAATAGGATTCGAGCCTTCTAAACAGAGCTTTTTACATCTGTGAAAATTGCCTGGTAGTAATTTGAACAATATTGCATTAGGTGAATCTTTTTGTTCTTAATATGCACTTCAATAATATTTTGTAACAGAAGCAATGTTTTGCTGTGTAAAATGCTGCTGCTGTTCCTGCTATTTTAGTTAATACACTTACATCTGTTTGAAAGTGGAAAGAAAAATAGCACTTATCCATGGCTCTTGTCTCTCAAACTTGCAGCATGGGTTTTCATGCGTAACAGATCGATGGGGAGAAGGGCTTTATTAATCTCTCATCTGATTTCCTGTGCTGTTTTGACAAGAAATCCAAAACTTCCAACCCCACCGTCAAAAAAAACCCTTGTCTTCCATTTTTTTGCATACTTACTCATGTACAATACATATACATATATATATATCAGCTTAATGGTACCTTTGTTTTTTCCTGTCAATTTAGACCAGTGAGACCTTCATTTTTAATGAAAGTATAGCTTTTAAGTGTTGTTCTTACACCCAGCTTCAAGCTGTGTGAATCATTCTTCAGTATGACAGAGAGCACTTGTCTCCTCACTGCTTGGTATTGGCACAGTGGTAAAGCTCTTCTGGGCTTTCATCTGGCTCCCCTGAAAACTTCTGTTTTCCTGCTGGATTTCTAGTGTTCTGGTGTTCCCTTTGGTTTATGTTTCTTCTCTTGGTGGAAAAGAAAAATACGGGAAGCTTTTGTCCCAAAATTTGAATAGTGATGTGGTAAATATGTAAGCTCTGTGTAAGCAGGAGTGAATGCAGAGAGCAGAGTGTGAAAGTCTTGTGTGTTTTCAGGCATTTGATGAAGCGATAGCAGAGCTGGACACGCTGAATGAAGAGTCCTACAAAGACAGCACCCTGATCATGCAGCTGCTTAGGGACAACCTCACTGTAAGTATCGCGGGGCCAGCCACGGCACCGCGCGCTCTTACTTCTTCAGGCAGCTGGACCCCGCTGAGGGGGAACCAGCAGCTGATGGCTTTGGTGGGTTTGTGCCATTAAAGGCTTTTTCTGAGGCATTAACTGCATGTCTCAACTGCACGGCTTTTTGTAACCAGACCAGTCAGACTTGCTTGTTTAAAGCAGAGATCACTTGTTAACCACTGTAACAAACTCAGGTTTTTTGTAAGAGAAAGTGCAGTTTGTCTGTTCTCAGCAGCCACCTTGTCGTTGGGTTGAGCTTGCAAACTTTCTGTAACCCTCTGTCCATTTTCTAGTTCAGTATTCTTTACCTTTATTGTTCAGTTCAATTCTGTAGTGCTCTTAGCTGAGAAAATTGCCCAGCTACTGCTAATTACGCTGTCTTCCCCTGCTTGACGAGTGTAATTAACTGCGTGCCTTCAGCATAAACACATGTTTGTGTTTTCTTACAGCTATGGACGTCGGAAAACCAGGGAGATGAAGGGGACGCTGGGGAGGGAGAGAACTAATGGCTGTCACGCTTCACTCTATGTTCAATGTCACCCTGTATCCTACACATATATCCCTTTGTGCGACGAGCAAAAAGAATAGTACATCGACTTTCACAACCTCAACGTAGCAAAAAAAAAAAAAAAAAAAAAAACTTTGTGTGGGGAAAAATTTGCGTCGCCTTTCCTAACCTCAACGTAAAAAAAAAAAAAAAAAAAAACAAAAAACTGTCTGTGGGGTAAAAACGGTTGGTTGGTGTTTTGTGTACTTAAAGCGGAGGTCGGTTATTATAATGGCATTCCGAACTTTCCTATTCTGAACATTTCCAGTTATGATTACCGTGTTTATATTTTTAACTGAACACTGTGATTATGGGTTTTGTGATTGCGATTTGACTTTACAAAACTCTTATTGGTAGAAAAGTAGACATCGATTATGTTAACTCTGGCGAGCTTAATTTGGCACCCAAAAGAGTCGAAGTACAATTCTGTTGTAAAGTTGTACAGAAAGTTATAGAGATTCTATTGTGACACTGGGGCATGGAAGGAAAACGATCGGCCGTACGGCATTCCAGTTAGTGACACTGCTATGGGTGAGTGGAACGGGCACACTCTGTAGACATTTGCAACCCAGTCCCAGGCACCGCTTTCAGTCAAAAGCTCACTTTGTCAGTCCTGTCTTTTCTGGGGATGGGGTTTGTTTGGGAGAGGAGGGTGATGGGGGGGGAATTAGCAGCTTGATTTCCAAACTCTTTACGCTGGCAGATAACTGGGATTTGACTTCTAAAAGCGCTTTCATGCTCATACAACATGCATGACTAAGCCCCTTCCCACAGCAATAACGTACCTAATTATACCTTAGCTATTCTTCAGTAGTGAGGATTCTTGGTTCACTACCATGGACTTGCAATAGGAGAAGATTCAATTTTTTGAATGGCCTTATTAGTTTGGATGATACCATGAAGTGATCTCCCACTTTGGCATTAGTTTCCTCTTAGGTGAATCGAAATCTCCATGGTATTCCCATTTTGAATTTATCCTGAAAACTTCTTAAGTGACCCATTGAGCCACCTTTAAGTTCACTTCAGAGCAATTTTTTCTCCCATTGGACTCTGTTCATCCTTGACCCTCTCACCTGTTTAAACTCCATTAAACCAATTTTGGATTCCCACGTACGCATCATCCTTCCTTTGATTGTGGGTGATGTCAGGATGGTGGGTGAGACCTGGGCCTGCTGGAGGACAGGTTTCTTTCTAGGATGTTTGAGAGCTGCCAGTGCTCTTGCTGTCTTCAGCTCTTGTCTGCCTTTTTTTTTTATTTTTATTTTTTTTTGGTAGTATCAGGATCTGGCTCAAATATTCAGGATTTCCCATTTATTGTACTGGAATGCAGACCTACACATTTGCGACGCTTGTAACTTGTGATATTTGAGCTCTAAACGTCCTCACCTAGTTACGTTTCAAACATGTCCCATTAAATAAAACCTATTAAGAGTTGGCGTGAATAATGCAGTGGCAAAGATTAGGAATAGTCACCTCTCAGTCCCGCGGTATCATCCCCTGCCTTCACATTCCACTTAGGTATAGGAGCCATCTGTTTGTCTGTCCATCTGTCTGCTGAGGAGAATTTCATGCACTGATTTTAAAACTCCCCTCTACTAGCTGAACAAATTGTGCAGTTAATACTTGGCGCTTGATAAATGCAGTAGTGAATGTGGAACCGAGCCTGTCTGTATATCTGGTAGCTCTTTTCGCTTTGTTTTTACTGACCAGTATTCTGCCTAAAGTTTGCTTCTGTGACGGTTATATTGCCTAGCACACACGTGGTTGTGAGAATAGTATAGCAAAAAAAAGAAAATACCTGGTTATTGATGTACTAGATTTGTGTATGTCTTTTAAACAGTTCTAGTTTCACCTTACACAAAATAATCAGGAAAGTGTAAAAGAATTCAAAAGTGAATAATAAAAAAAAATTTTATCAGTTGTTTGTGTCTGTTATCTTTGCCGTACACGTGGCAAAAGAAACCACTTGTGGTAGTAAAATCACCACTTAGTTTTATTAAATGCCACAGATCTTGGATTGTGTGAGTTGATTCATGGTTTCTAAATGGGACTAATGCTTAATTACTCATTCCTTTGCAGAGAGACTTCCCCCCCACGCCCTCCTGGATTTGTAGTAGAGAACGCGTCTTCTTTTCTTTTCTGTTGAGGTTGCACTTACAGTGTCGTGTCACAGCAGGACTTGAGAAATGCAGCCATAAATATCTGTGTAACTTGCTGTGAGTCGTTGTGTGTTGCGGGGTAGAGCACAGTGTATGGGAGAAAAGGCTCTGGGTTACACTTGAGGTTTTTCCTGGGGGAATCCTTTCAGTGCACCCTTGGGGACGCAGGGTTAGCTCTTCATCCTTGGGGACGCAGGGTTAGCTCTTTGGGTGGCCACCAGTCACCCACACACTGGCCTGCACTGGTGAGCTACAGCCTGCCCATGCTCTGGGTGACCACTCTTCCTCGCTGGTGGTGCAGGAGCACTACTGGGAGTGCAAACGTGCTACTGGGAGTGCAGATAGACATTGACGTGGAGGTCTCTCCCTTGAAATCAAGTCCCCGAATAGGTGGGAGGCCGTAGCGGGGCTGGTTGGTACCGATCAGCCTGAAAGCACTGAGGGGGTTGGCTGGGGCCGAAGCAAGTGTCCTGCTGCTCTCCAGCCTCACACTCTTGTGGTGAGGTGACGGAGCGTGCTCAGTGGATGTTGTCTTGGCTTCTTTTGATCAACCACTGCAAAAGTTCTTACACCAAAATGGAACTGGCTGCTGATGGAGCCCTGGTTTGTCCTACGCCGTGGCTTTAAATGGTGACCCCCTCTGTTCAGGTCTATAATTATTGCTACTTTGCCATTTTCTTCAGCCTTTATAGACACACCTGCTCTTAAATGACTTTACAGTACACTATTAACTCCCCGTCTGACTCGTGCTGGTGACATGGTCAGCTCCAAGAAGAAAAAAGGCCCTGGTCCTGCTAGGTGCTCCTGTTCATAGAGCACTTGTCCTGTCTCAGTTCTTTCAGATAACATCTCCCATCCTTACTGTCTCTTTTTAGGGAAACGATGAGCCCAGGAGACTGGTCTGCAGCAGTGATGAGTTGAGGGAAGTTCTTAATTTTTCAAGTAATTATATCTTTTGGGGAAAGGGCGTTCCAGCTGGCCCAGCCACAGTAAGAGTCTGGGCGTACTCTGTGTGTTTAAACTGATGTAATCGCTGCTGCTGTGGCTTCTCCTTCCTGGCACTGATGCTCATCTGGCCTCTGGGTTCAGTGTGGGAAACCACCAGAAGGGTTTTTGGGTAAGGTTTCTCCTGATCTGTGCTGCAGCTGACCCTTCCGAGAGTATGGGATGGGGTGGATCTGAGCAACCACACTTGGGTTAGTTTAACGTGTGGGAGCGGGGTGCTGGGTGGTGTGTGCTGCCTGGACCAGGCTGGTGCAGGACAACCTCCAAGTCTCCTGAGCAGTGTTCAGGGACTCCATGGCAGCAGAAGAATCACCTTTTTTTCATCAAATCCAGCAGATCTGTTCGGCTGAAGTCAACGTGAGACACTTGGCCTGCTGCACTAGCTTCCCCGCTTAAAAGCCTGGAAGCAGAGGTGAGGAATGGGTCTGGCTGAAACGTGGAGGTGCTGGTGGTTCAGCCCCACAAACACAGCCCTGCTGGGGAACCTGCTGGTGGAACTGTCCTGCCCATCAGCCCAGGCTCCTGAGCTTCTTCATCCAGCGTTTTAAGCTGTTTAACGACAAACCATCACCCCTCACACAGGTACCATTATGTCCAGCGCATAATGGCACGATCTGTGGGTGAAGGTGACCTTGTAACCTCCTTGTGTGTCATCAAAGGTGTCACCGTCTCTAGATGATCTCCAGAGGTCCCTTCCAACCCCCTTCTGTGGAAGGTGATGGCAGAGGCTGGGTTCTGTATCCTGTGGGGCTCTTCTGGGCGTTGAGGGAGCTTGCTGTGGAGTTTGGGAGTGTGTGAGTGCCTCACGGTGAGGGTTTGTACCAAGCTGTGTTACCTTAGAATCATAGAATTACAGAATTATGTAGGTTGGAAGGAACCCTTCAGATCATCGAGTCCAACCATCGACCTAACACTGACAAAAACCATCACTAAATCATAGAATGGTTTGGGTTGGAAGGGACCTCAGAGATCATCAAGTTCCAACCCCCCTGCCCTGGGCAGGGACACCTCCCACCAGACCAGGTTGCTCAAAGCCCCATCCAGCCTGGCCTTGAACCCCTCCAGGGATGGGGCATCCACAACTTCTCTGGGCAACCTGGGCCAGTCGCTCAGCACCCTCACAGCAAAGAATTTCTTCCTAAGATCTAGTCTAAATCTCCCCTCTTCCAATTTAAACCCGTTACCCCTTGTCCTGTCACTGCCCTTCCTGACAAAGAGTCCCTCTCCAGCTCTCCTGTAGGTCTCCATGTCCCTCAGCACCTTGTCCACCCATCTTTTAAATGCCTCCAGGGATGACGATTCCACCACTTCCCTGGGCAGCCTTGTTCCAACGCTTAACACCACTTTGGGTGAAGAAATTTCTCCCAATATCCAATCTTACCAGCTCCCACGCGGATCACTTGACCGTTGGGAATCACCTACCAGAAATTGCAGGTGAATTGTGGCAATGGGCCCTTGTGGCCAAGAAGGCCAATGGCATCCTGGGGTGCATCAAGAAGAGTGTGGCCAGCAGGTCAGGGGAGGTCATCCTGCCCTTCTACTCTGCCCTGGTGAGGCCCCATCTGGAGCACTGGGACCAGTTCTGGGCTCCCCAGTTCAAGAAGGACAGGGAACTGCTGGAGAGGGGACAGCGAAGGGCCACAAAGATGATTAAGGGCCTGGAGCATCTCTCCTACGAGGAGAGGCTGAGGGACCTGGGTCTTTTCAGTCTTGAGAAGGCTGAGGGGAGAGCTAATTAATGCGTACAAATACTTAAAGGGAGGGTGTCAGGATGGGGCTGGTCTTTTCTCAGTGGTGCCCAGGGACAGGACAAGAGGAAATGAGCAAAAACTTGAGTATAAGAAGTTCCACCTAAACACGAGGAGGAACTTCTTCACTTTGAGGGTGGCAGAGCCCTGGAACAGGCTGCCCAGAGAGGTGGTGGAGTCTCCTTCTCTGGAGACATTCAAAACCTGTCTGGACACGTTCCTGTGCAACCTGCTCTGGGTAGACCCTCTCCGATGGAGGGGTTGGACTAGATGATCTCCAGAGGTCCCTTCCAACCCCATAGGATTCTATGATTTCTCTAAAAAACACGTGGGTGGGACATTGAGGCGCTCTTAATTGGGGAAAACCCGAGGAGGGCAGGCTGCTACTTCCAAAAAAATTAGGAACCCTAACTGCCCGGGGTTGGGGGGCTACCGGGGGGCTCCCGTTGGCCAGCCCGGCCCGGCACCGC
>NW_015090832.1:216251-241468 GCF_001431845.1 Calidris pugnax | reverse complement strand
CCCGGGGCGGTGCCGGGCCGGGTCCGCAGCTGGTGGAGGGCGGGGAGGTCCCGTCCCGCCCCCGGGACGGCGATGGGAAGAGGCGGTGGGTTCCCGCAACCGGAGCGGTGCTGCTCTGCCCGCCGGAGCCCTCGGTGTGAGTGTGGGGGACCGGGGGCGGCTTCTCCCCGGGGAGGTGGGGAGGGATGTCGGTGGTGGTCCTACACGGAGAGCAAGCTCCCTTCCTCTGCCCGGTCCCCGGTTGGGTGGGCTCAGCCTTGGGGGGCTCCGTGGGGATGGAGATGCAACTCTGTGGGGTCATCGCCTGCCCCCGGGACTGGCTCGGTCTTCACCGCTCCCCCTTGGTCCTTTCTTAACTCCTTTCCCTGGTTCTTTCCACCCCTGGCTGTAGGGGATTGCTGTGTTTGCTCTCTCAGCCTGTGTTTTTTTTTGCTGTGACACCTTGGGAGGTGTATCTTGGCTGGTGGTTTCACTCAATGACCGTAAGGTCCCTTCCAGCCTTAATGGTTCTATGCTCTTGGTTGGTCCATGCTCACCACTCCTGCTTGGTCCTCTCTTAACTCCCTTCCATGGCTCTTTGCCCCTCCAGCGCTTCCCTGCAGCTGTGTTTGCTCTCTCAGCCTGTGTTTTTTTTGCTGTGACACCCTGGGAGGTGCATCTTGGTTGATGGTTTCACTCAACGCCTGTAAGGTCCCTTCCAACCTTAACGGTTCTATGCTCTTGGTTGGTCCATGCTCACCGCTCCCGCTTGGTCCTCTCTTAACTCCCTTCCATGGCTCTTTGCCCCTCCAGCGCTTCCCTGCAGCTGTGTTTGCTCTCTCAGCCTGTGTTTTTTTTGCTGTGACACCTTGGGAGGTGCATCTTGGCTGGTGGTTTGACTCAGCTATTGCAAGGTTCCTTCCAGCCTTAACAGTTCTATGGTCTTGGTTGGTCCCTGCTCACTGCTCCCACTTGGTCCTCTCTTAACACCCTTCCCTGGCTCTTTCCCCCTCTGGCTGTAGGGGAGTGCTGTGTTTGCCCTCTCAGCCTGTGGGTTTTTTGCTATGACACCTTGGGAGATGCTGTGTTTGCTCTCTCAGCCTGTGTTTTTCTTTGTTGTGACACCTTGGGAGATGCATCTTTCTTGGTGGTCAGGCTCAATGATCTTAAGGTCCCTTCCAACCTTAACAATTCTATGCTCTTGGTTGGTCCATGCTCACCGCTCCCGCTTGGTCCTCTCTTAACTCCCTTCCCTGGCCCTTTCCCCCTCTGGCTGTAGGGGAGTGCTGTGTTTGCTCTCTCAGCCTGTGGATTTTTTTGGTTGGTCCCTGCTCACTGCTCCCACTTGGTCCTCTCTTAACACCCTTCCCTGGCTCTTTCCCCCTCTGGCTGTAGGGGAGTGCTGTGTTTGCCCTCTCAGCCTGTGGGTTTTTTGCTATGACACCTTGGGAGATGCATCTTGCTTAACAGTTGGGCTCAATGATCTTAAGGTTCCTTCCAACCTTCACGATTCTATGGTCTTGGTTGGTCTATGGTTGTATGAGGAGTAGGGTGGTCTCACAGAGCTCATGCACGGCTCTTCCATGTCCTGCCCTTGATGGTGACTTGCCTCTGACTGAGGGATTGCTTAGTGCACCTCTCCTAAGTGTGTGCATTTATTTTGGGCATCCTCAGGGCATCTTAACGAGTGCCTTGAGTATTTTGACCTCTCAGATAAGAGCCCCAAAGATGGGCTTCTAAGCTTTTAGGGCAGAAGCTGCATTTCTGTTTTCCTGGGCAGTACCTTGGCCTTCTCAAGCAGTGACTGAAATCTTCACTCACAACTTCATACCCAACTGAAAGCAGTGGGAGACTGAGCATCAATTTCCCCTCCCTGCTTTGGGGTGGGGGGGGTGCTCATCAGCAAGCTGGGGCTTGTTGCTCTGGGAAGGCTTGGCTAAAAACCTGTGTTTGCCTTGTTAGGGATGGAGACGGTTGCTGGGAGCACTGGTTGCAGTGGTGAGGGCTGTGGGGCTGCTTGGGGGAAGTTGGTCCCCTGGTGGGGCAGCTCTGCTGAACCAAAGCGAACCCATTCCCCCTGGTTTGTTCTGGCTGGAGGGAGCAGTCTAGGAGGGGTTAAAATGGAAGTCTTGGGTGGGGGAGGGCTGTTTACCTTCTGAGGATTTAAATTCCATCTCATTTCTCTTGGGGTTTGAGTGTTGGAAGGAACAAATTGGCATGTGTGATGTGTTGTGTCCCTCTGGCTGCTCCCCAGGTTTGTGGGGGCTCAGACACGTGCAGATTGCCCCAGCTGGGCTTTTGTACCAACATGGGAATATCCCTGAATAATCTGGGAACTACAGCATCCCCAGGGTATTCCTGTCCCACTGCTGCTTCAAGCTCCAATAGGGTAGGTTTAGATTGAACATTAGGAAAGAATTTTTCACGGAAAGAGTGATAGGGCATTGGAGCAGGCTGCCCAGGGAGGTGGGGGAGTCACCATCCCTGGCTGTGTTTAAGGGCCGTTTAGATGCAGTGCTGAGGGACATGGTGTAGGGGATGACTTTGTAGAGTAGGGTAGATGGTTGGACTCGATGATCCCAAGGGTCTCTTCCAACCTCTATGATTCTATGATTCTAAGGGCAGGGCTCTCACTGCTGCAGTGGGGCCGGTCCCAGCGTGGGTCTGTGGTTGCTGCAAGAGATCTAAACCCTGTGCCTCACAGCCTCGGCTCTCTCTTCCTCCACAGCTGAGCTTTGTGGTTGACCATGAACGCAAGCGGCCCTGGCTACCCCTTAGCCTCTCTCTATGTGGGAGACCTCCACCCGGACGTGACCGAAGCCATGCTCTATGAGAAGTTCTCGCCTGCTGGGCCCATCATGTCCATCCGAGTGTGTCGGGACGTGGCCACCCGCCGATCTCTGGGCTATGCCTACATAAACTTCCAGCAGCCCGCGGATGGTAAGATCCCATAACGCAGCCCCGAGGAGCTGCCTCCCAACGGGGGCTTGGGGCAGTGTGAGAGAAGGAAGGGTAGGTGGTAGAAAAGCAGGTCTGAGTAGATGCATCAGGTGTTGGGGCTTGGGCAATATGCTCCTAACGTTGGGTTTTGGTTGTAACTAACCCCAACCTGCTCTCAGATGATGACACATCCCACTCCTGTCTCTGCTCTGAGTGGGCTTTGGGTTTGTAGCAGGGAGGAAGGTGACTTGCAAGAGTCTCCTTCCTCTATGAGCTTATGGAGAAGGGCACCAAAATCCCTTCTGCCCTTCCCTGGGGCAACCAGCTGCCCACTGGCTCACAGCATGGGCAGGTGAGTCCCCTCTCCTGGCAGGCACGGTGGTGATACAGGGCTGCTTGGAGTGGTACCCGACAGGCGTTTGATGCTGGAGCGAGGCAGCGGTGAGGGGAAGGTGTTGGGTTAGTTGCCCTGGAGACCAAAATCCTTGCTGGGAAAATGAGTTGGGCACCTGCCAACCTGGAGCTTGCAGTGAAATGGATGATCCCGTGGGAGTTGGACATGCTTTGGAGAGGAAAAAAAAAAAAAAAAAATATAAAAGGAATGAGTGTTGTGGCGGGAGGGGAGCAGAGCAGCCCCTGCCTGGCCCTGCTGCCCTGGGAGGCAGCGTTGCCTGTCTCGTTTAGGTTAACGAGCTCCTGTCCAACAGTATCCCTGCCTCCTGTGCCTGTCTCAGCTGCTGTAGGATGTGAGGGGGATCTATCTCTGTTACCCTCCCCTCTCCCCCTGTCTTCACTTCTTCTCCAGCTGAGCGAGCCCTGGACACCATGAACTTCGAAGTGATCAAAGGCCGCCCCATCCGCATCATGTGGTCCCAGCGGGACCCCGGGCTCAGGAAGTCGGGGGTTGGAAACGTCTTCATCAAGAACCTGGATGACTCCATTGATAACAAAGCCCTGTACGACACGTTCTCTGCCTTTGGAAACATCCTGTCGTGCAAGGTACATGGGTCCTGCAGGAAAGGGCTGGCTGCCCATGTTCTGGGCAGCGTGCTCCTGCCAGCTGAAACTCACTTTCTCGTTTCACTTCCTACAAAGCTTCCTCTAAAATCCCACCTGCTCTGAAGCTCAAAGTCCCTGCTGTGTTTCCCCTGGCAATGGGGGCTTTCCCCCTGCCTCCTAGTCCCTGCACAGGGATGTGCCTTGTCCTCCATGAGCTCAGCTCAGCGATGGCACTTGGGTCATCTTGGTGAGCCACAAGCTCTTGGGCACCATATAAAGCACTGGGTGCCTGGTCCTTGGCTCTCCCGGCTCCCTGCCCTGCTGTCAGCACCCAAACACAGCTCAGCCACTGTGGGAGTGGGATGTCAGGGAGGGCAAACGCCCCTGGAAAATGAGGGTGGGTTTTCCTGCAACTTACTCATGTGCAGGCATGGAGAAAACCAATGTCTGTCTGGTTTGGGGTTGGGTTCTTCCCCCGCCCCCTGCTCCTCCTTGCTCTGCGTTTGTAGGTGGTTTGTGATGAAAACGGGTCCCGTGGCTATGGCTTTGTTCACTTTGAGACTCACGAGGCAGCAACTCGGGCCATCGAGACCATGAATGGGATGTTGCTCAACGACCGGAAGGTGTAAGTGCCAGAGAGGAGACCATCATCTCGCTCTGCTCCTCCCTCCCCTCGCTGCACGCTCCGGAGCAAACGCCTGCCCTGCTGGGGCTCCCACCTCCTGCTGCTCTCTTTTTCCTCTCTTCCCACCCATTCTTACTGGGCATGGTGGTTCCTCTGCTCTCCGGGGCAGTGAGTCACTCGTGGTCGATGCTGGTGGAAGTGTGATAATGGTTTGGAGCAGTTCCTGGCACTGGGGAAGGAGTCCAACCCCGGGCTGTGCTTTGTTGCTAAGGCGGTGTAACCAGTGCCCGCAGAACAGGGCTGGTCCTCCATCTGGGCTGTCAGCATCAGATAAACTGGGCAGGAAGAGGTTTTGTTGTTCTTCAGCTCTCTGTTTGCATTGCAGCACCTTATTCTCTACCTCCCGGTCTCCACAGAGTCAAGCGGCTGCCCGAGGGCTTTGGGGGTACCTTGGAGGAAGAGAGCTGGCACTTGGTGGCATCCCTTGGGGGTCTTTTGGGGTCTCTTGAGTTGACACCCCCACTTTCCCCCGTGTTACCACTCTCCCTGTTTCAGTAGTGCCAAGTGGGATAAAGGAAGCCTTGGTGGGACATCAAGGGGAGATTTAGACTAGATCTTAGGGAGAAATTCTTTGCTGTGAGGGTGGTGAGACACTGGCCCAGGTTGCTCAGAGAAGTTGTGGCTGCCCCATCCCTGGAGGTGTTCAAGGCCAGGTTGGATGGGGCTTTGAGCAACATGGTCTGGTGGGAGGTGTCCCTGCCCATGGCAGGGGGGTTGGAAGTGGATGGTCTTTAAGGTCCCTTCCAACCCAAACCATTCTATGATCACCAAGTTGCTGGATGTGAAACACATGGTGGGTTTACGGGTGAGCAAAGCATGGCCTGAGGTGATGGGGTCTCTCTCTGCCTGCACTGAGGCAGATGTGCCTGTGTCCATCCTCCCTCTGCAAAGGACGTGGAGGGTTTCATGTCCCTTTCCCTGCTTCCTGCAGGTTTGTTGGCCATTTCAAATCCCGCAAAGAGCGTGAGGCAGAGTTTGGGGCTCGGGCGATGGAGTTCACCAACGTCTACATCAAAAACTTTGGGGATGACATGGATGATGACAGACTGCGGGAAATATTCTCCAAGTTTGGTGAGTAGAGTCGTTGAAGCAAAATACCCTTGTGTCGAATAAATTGGAGCAACTGCACAGAAAGCTGTGCTTGATGGAAATACCGAGCCCCTTCTCTCAATGGGATCTGACTGACTTAAACACCACATTGTAAAAGGACCACAGTGGCTTAAATTGTCAGGACATCACATGTATTTTCCTGCAGTGATGGAAGATAACTTGTAGTAGGTGCTCTCCTGGAAAAAAATGTTTTTACTTTCTTGGGGAACAAGAGGAGAGGTTTTTGTTGTGTTAGTTTTTAAAATTGTTTTGAAACCAGCACATCTGGTTATAGGACCCCTGGGAATAAGAGATGTTGAGTCTGATATTAAAGCACTAGTGGCTTTTCCAGTTCAGTCTGTTACTGGGGGATGCCTTTTGCCACAGAACATACTGTTGTGCCAACCCATGGACCATACTGCCCATGCTTGGCCAGTGTTTGCTCGATTAATTTCTGAATACCCTTTGTACAAACCCGATATATGCATTCATATATGAAGGAGATGAGAACTTCTGGCCACAGGACCTCAGTGCCCTGGCTGGAGAAACCAAAAAGCCAGCAGTGAGGACAGCAGCATCCAGAGTGGGAGGGATCACACTCGTTGACACGTGCAGCCTCCTGGTCCTGCCTCGTGGTGGGGATCCTGCTCTCTGTCCCTCTGTTTGGCCTTTCTGTGCTGTCACAACTCTCTGGTCTCCCTGCTGGACTGGCTTCTCATGGTGGCTCTAGAGCATGGTGCATGTGCCAGTGGCACCCCCTGGGTGGGCACCCTTCTTCAGAGGGATACTTTCCTCTCCTCTTGCAGGGAAGACGCTAAGTGTCAAAGTCATGATGGATAGCACTGGCCGTTCGAAGGGCTTCGGGTTTGTCAACTTTGAGAAGCATGAAGAAGCCCAGAAGGCAAGAGGCTCCTCACTGTCCTTCTGCTGTCTCAGCCCCGAGCTTCTCCCCTGCTGATGTTCCCACCTCACGGGGGGCCCTCGCTGGCTTCGATCACGCCTGGATGGGCAGGACCTGGCAAAGGGGAGCAGAGCTGCTGCCCAGTCCTCACCCAGGGGGGTCTCTGCTCACAGTGGGGCTGGACTGGGGTGGTGGGTGAAGAGTAGAGCCGTGGCCATTGGCTTCCCCCAGCACTCAGAGCCCTTCCCTCCACCGGCAGGCGGTGGCCGACATGAACGGGAAGGAGATCAATGGGCGGATGGTCTACGTGGGCCGAGCCCAGAAGCGGCTGGAGCGCCAGAGCGAGCTGAAGAGGAAATTTGAGCAGATCAAGCAGGAGCGAGTGAGCAGGTACCAGGTAAGGGGGGAGCGGGATGCTCCATCCTGCTGGTCTGCACCAGGGACAAAACCCCATGGGCATCCAGGAACATCCTCTGCGTGGGGACAGAGCGGGGCTCTCCAGAGCAGATCAGTGTGCTGGGTCCCTTCTGCAATTAAAAAAGGCCCACACAGGGGTTCAGTCATCACTGTCATCACTGTCCTGGGAAGTGGTATCAGGAAAGAAGAGAGAGATCTAAACCCAGGATGATGTTGGCAGGTGAACAAACAGGTCTGCTCTTTTCCAGAAATTAAAATATAAGGCTGGAAATGAGGTGACTTCCTGAGGTCTTGGAGCAGCTTCATAGTGATGGTCTCGGTGCCGTCTTCACTCCAGGCATTTCACCTACAAGTGGAGCACACACATGGTCCTGGCTCCTCTCCACACCACTGGTCCTCCAGTAGCTCTGGAGAGGATGTGCTTGTGGGATGTCTCACCCTCCAGCTGAGCTGCTGGTGAAACACACTTTTAATCTTGAAAAGGTGCTGTAAATGTTGGGAGCCCGGGGGCCAAGTTGCTTTTTTTATTTTGCCTGTTTGCAGGGGGTCAACCTGTATGTGAAGAACCTGGATGATGGGATAGATGACGAGAGGCTGAGGAAGGAGTTCTCTCCCTACGGCACCATCACCAGCGCCAAGGTGAGGGACCAGGGCTGTCACTGGGGTTCCTGGGGTCAGCCCTTGGAAATGGATCAGGACTATCATCCTGTTGAGCTATGGTTCCCTGCTGATGGCTTTGCATTTCAAGCCAAGTCTGAAGGACATGCCACTTGTCCCCTATGCTGTCCTGAGGAGCTTATTGATTCAGCAAATATTTTGTAGTCCCTTACCCCAGCCCCAGTGAGGTCCAGGGTGTGGGACCTTAAAGCCACATCATTCTGAATATTGCACGGCCGTTCTGCAGTTCAGGACCAATGTGACACTGAAACAAACGGAAATGACCCCAAAGCCACCTCTATCTGGGCAGAGCGGGATCTGCCTGCCTGACAGGCTGGTGTTGTGCCTTTTGGAAAAAAAGCCATGAGGAGTGTCAGTCCTGCCACCAGGACTGGTGCCAGGCTTCTCTTGCAGGCCGTGTGTACTGGTGCAGAGGGATGGTCTGGCTTTAAGGTTGGATACCTGTAACCTGCCAGCTGCTGGGGACAGATGCCACCCAGCCCTCAAGCAGGGCATGGTGTCCCACTGACCCCCAACCCTTGTTGGATCCTGTGTGATTAAGCACTGGAGCATTGCTGGCCCGTGGGGCTGGGGCACAGACCCCTGGAAGATCACAGGTCTTGGGCTTGCCCAGACTCTGCCAACTTCATTTCCCAAACCTACTGGTTTTGTGCAAGCAAATCCTCCCTTTCCCTGGAGAAACCTCTCCATGGAGCCCCATGGGCACATCCCCATCTGTCCCAAGGGCATGGTGTCCCACTGACCCCCAACCCTTGTTGGATCCTGTGTGATTAAGCACTGGAGCATTGCTGGCCCGTGGGGCTGGGGCACAGACCCCTGGAAGATCACAGGTCTTGGGCTTGCCCAGACTCTGCCAACTTCATTTCCCAAACCTACTGGTTTTGTGCAAGCAAATCCTCCCTTTCCCTGGAGAAACCTCTCCATGGAGCCCCATGGGCACATCCCCATCTGTCCCACCCCGGGTGTGGGGGCTGCAGTGGGGTGCCTGTGGGTCCCACACGCTCCCCCCTGCCGTGCTGTGCTTTGCAGGTGCTGCGGCGATCTGTGGACTTAGCTGTCTTGTTCTAATCCAATTTTAGGTGATGACAGAGGGTGGCCACAGCAAAGGGTTTGGGTTTGTATGTTTTTCCTCCCCAGAAGAGGCTACCAAGGCCGTGACGGAAATGAACGGGCGGATCGTCAGCACCAAGCCCCTCTACGTCGCGCTCGCTCAAAGGAAAGAGGAGCGGAAAGCAATCCTCACCAACCAGTACATGCAGAGATTAGCCACCATGAGGGCCCTGCCTGGCCCTCTCCTGGGCTCCTTCCAGCCCCCCCCGGGGTACTTCCTACCCCCCATCCCCCAGGTGAGTCCCCACTCCCGAATGGCAGCCTCTCATGGGGACCCTGGTTTGCCCTGGGCTGGAGGAGGGGGGTGGCAGTGGGGCAGAGGACCTCATGTATCTCCAGTTTGTGGAGACCAGAGCATATGTTGGTGTGAGACCAGTGTCAGGCTTCTGCATAAGTGGCAGGGCTTGCCAAAATGCTGGTGGGGTGCAAGTGTTCCAGGCAATGGGCTGGAGGTTTAGTTGCCACCAACTGCTCCTCAAAGGAGGGGACCAAGGAGGAGTTTGGTGGGAGGGTGTGAGCATGGAGGAGTGGTCTCCTGATGAAAGGATGGGAGGGAGAAGGGTTACAGAGGTGCAAAAGCTGGTGGGGAGGAGATCAATGGAGCTGCTGGAGGACATGCAGGCAGCAGGACTGGGGGTTTATCTTTAAAGCCCTCTGGCATGCTACAGAGTGTGTTTTTGGCTCTCCTGACTCTGCACGGTGGCCACTGAGATGCTCTGTGTTAGACCTGGCTCAGCTCGGCTCCCATGTCACCTTGGATAATGTGTTCTCCTTTCCTAGCCACAAACCAGAGCTACCTTCTACAGCCCCAGCCCAGTTGTCCAAGTCCGTCCTGCCACTCGCTGGAGTGCGCAGCCCTCCCGGCCTCCCCGTGAGTCCTCCTGCCTCCCCCCGGGGGCTCTTGGTGCAAGCTGGACTTGGTTAGGGACTGAGGGTCTCTAAAAGCAGCACAAAGCATATAACCACAGCGGGGGGCATCACCTGGAGAAGCATGTGGGAGTTTGGTGCAGGGGTCACAGTGATGGGCACTGGTGTCTGAGCCATTTGGGTTGACCCCTGAGGTGAGGTGCTCCTGAGCTTTCCCCAGCTGTGTTCACTACCCCCCACACATCTCCTTCCATGCCTTTGCTACCAAGAAGCTTTATTCATTGTGCTCTATCTCTACAGCAGCGTATCCTGCTGCTACCCCCATCATGAGGACTGCCGTGCCGCCCCGGCGCCTGCTGTCCAACATCAGCACCATGAGACAGGCCTCCACCCAGGTGCCCCGTGTGCCCCCCCAGGCCCAGAGAGTGGGTGAGTGGGGGAAAGACCCAGCTGGGACATTGCTGTGGTGGCCAGGTGTTGGCAAGGGTGCTTGCTGCATGCTTGGGTCTGCCTCCGAAGATGGATCAGTTTGTGGAATTACTCATGGAGGAGTCTGGATGGTGCCCTCGGATGTGATGGGACTGGAGCAGTGTCTGTAGTAAATAAGTGTGTAACTTTTGGGGAAGGTTGTGGTCTTTCAGATAATGGGACAGGTCTCTGATATGCAGATTGGTCTTGTTGGCTGCTGCTCCTTGAATACGTTCATTAAAATGATGATGATGCAGCCACAGCACCCTAGGCTTAGTGCTCAGACCAAGTTGGAGGTTGGGGAAGGACCTCCTGGGCAGAAGCTGAGGTTCTCTCGGTGGTTGAGCGGCTCAAGCGCTGCCAAGGCCGAACCTCTAGTAAAACACATTCATGTTAGAGGTGCTTGGAGTCCAAGAACTAGGCCTCGCTGGCATCCCTAGTGCCTGGCTGTGCTGGGGCTGTCCCTGTGTCCTGGGGTGTCCCCTCTGCCTTGCCAGCCAACACAGCCATGCTCCTGCAGGGCTGGTGGGATGGTGACCGAGCTACTGTCCTGCATGTGGTATCTAGAGAATTCCTCATCCCAAGAGTGCTTCAACCCTATGTCTGTCCCATTACGCCTTTCATGTGAGTGGGGAAGAGGAGGATGCTTGCCAGAGTTTGCAGTGCAGCCCTCTCTGAGGCTCCTCCATGGGTGGGCTTTGAGGAGCAGCAGAAGTAACCCAGGGTGGAAGTTGCCCACCTGGTGAGTGGGTGGAGTTCTGAGGTCCTCCAAAATGTGTGTCTGTCTGGTAGGGCAGTGTCTATCTACAACCCTCATGGCTCCATGTGGTTTAGCTCAAGGTGGTCTTTGGTGTTGAGTGTCTTATCACTGAAATGACCAGGGGAACCAGGAGGGCTGTCTTTGGTTTGTCCCTTCTACTCTTGCCCTTGACCTCTCCTTCCTCTGCCCTTACCTCCCTGCAGAAGAGGAGCTAGGTGGGCTGGGGGCACTTGCAGTGCCCTGCCTGTCCTGGGGAAGCTGCCTTTGGCCTGGGGGCTGCTTTGAGCCCATGGCGGGATTTTTCAGCCCCTCTGGTTGACCATGCTGCCCTTCTTACTCCAGCCTCCCCAGAGCAGGTCTGTCTTTAAGGGGCTCCTCCTTAGAAATGTTCTTGTCCCCATTGCAGCCAACATTGGGACGCAGACGGTCAGCGCTCGGGTGCCCTCCTCGCCCACCCTTCCGCGGGGTGCCCCACAGTACAAGTACTCCTCGGCCGTCAGGAACATCCAGCCCATGGGGCACATGCCGCCGGTGGTGCCTCCACAGGTAAACAGCACTCTTTGGGCTTCGGTGTGACCACCACACCGTGCATCAGACCTAGTCCTGCTCTGGGTTGGCATGGCTGATGGCCCCAGCAGCCCCATGGCTCTGTTTGACTGGGGCTATGGGGACCTTTCCCAGGGGCTGCTGGGGTAACTGGGGCTAGGGATCCAGTAGCCATGCATCTGCACTCATTGCAGCCAACATTGGGACGCAGACGGTCAGCGCTCGGGTGCCCTCCTCGCCCACCCTTCCGCGGGGTGCCCCACAGTACAAGTACTCCTCGGCCGTCAGGAACATCCAGCCCATGGGGCACATGCCGCCGGTGGTGCCTCCACAGGTAAACAGCACTCTTTGGGCTTCGGTGTGACCACCACACCGTGCATCAGACCTAGTCCTGCTCTGGGTTGGCATGGCTGATGGCCCCAGCAGCCCCATGGCTCTGTTTGACTGGGGCTATGGGGACCTTTCCCAGGGGCTGCTGGGGTAACTGGGGATCCAGTAGCCATGCATCTGCGATGTCTGTCTCTGGCTTTCTTGGAAGCCAGCGTTTGGTTACAAGCAGTCAATGCTGGGGTCTGCATCAGCATCTTGGAAGGGTGAGATGTCCCACTGGGTTTGGGGACCAGCACTGTTTCTGTAAGCCAGGCAGCTCACGCATCACTTCCAGCATTTCTGATTGCTGCTCTTCTCTGGGTTTGCCTTTTTTCTCCAGGTGGGAGAACCTGCTGTGCATGTCCATGGCCAGGAGCCGCTGACGGCATCCATGCTTGCAGCAGCCCCTCCTCAGGAGCAGAAGCAAATGATAGGTGGGTGTCAGGGCTCCTCTGCTGGAGCAGGTCCAGCTGTGGGGCTGTACGTGCATGCCAGGACATGGGGACTTGTAGGGACCAGGAATAACTTAGCTGCTAGGAGAAGCTGTAAGCCATCATGTGATTGCTCTGATGTCATGCTGCTTTAACAGAAAATAATCTGGGCTGTGTTGGAAGGGTATGGAAGCAGCAGAACATGTCCCTGCCTATGTTAGCTGCCTGGCAGTGAGTCTGGTGAAGCTCTGCAGGAGAGGCAGCTCCATCCTACCGGGACACTGGTGATTCCCCTGAACTCTGAGCCATCCTGCATCGCTGCTCTTGGTGTTTGGTGGCCACAGGGGGTAGGGTCTGCCCAAGATAAGGCCTGGGAGAAGACCAATTTGGGGAGTCATATGCACAGGGCCAAGGCACCCAGGCTAAAATGTGGTGGAAAATCTGGCAGTGAAATAATTTGTGTGCTGGAGGAGGGAATGGCAGGAGGAGGGCAATTAACATTGTCCCTGGCCAGTCAAAGGTGGCTTTCCTTCTCCATGCTGCTTTCCTTGTATGGCTTTCCTTCCTGGTAAGCATGACCCATAGGTAGGGCTAGTTCTTCCACTTGTATGGGACTGGAAGCATTTTGCCTGCAAATGCTATTGGTGTGATGTGCTGGAGTAGGTTTCCTTTTGAGCAGTGCTTTTTCTGTCACCATCACCACTCATGTGTCCCTTCTCAGTTGGGAGGGCAGGAGGGCTTGCACTGGGTTTGAGATATAAGACATCATTCTGATGTCCTCCCTGGGGTTTGGAGCAGGTGAGCGTCTCTACCCTCTGATCCACGCGCTGCATCCCTCGCTGGCCGGCAAGATCACTGGGATGCTGCTGGAGATAGACAACTCCGAGCTGCTGCTGCTCCTGGAGTCCCCTGACTCCCTGCGCTCCAAGGTAGGAGGCACTCGGTGTCCAAACAAATGGCATCCCAAAGGACTAATGATTGGCTGCTGCAAGGGAAGGTGACCGTGGCCCAGAAGATGGGCCAAGGAAGGACTTTTTTTTAAGTGAAAAAATGTGCAGAAAGGGCCCTAAGTTGATGACACCTCACCCAGTGCCTGAAGGTCTGCCCACCTTTGGCAATAGGAGAAGCCCAGAGTAGCTCCCTGACAGCAGGGGCCAAGCTCCAAGGGTGGTTTGGAGGTGGCTGGGTTTGAGAGGGGAAAAGCAGGGTGGGTGTCTTCAGTTTCCTCCTTAATCCTGGGGAATATCTAGCTTTGGTTACCATCAAAACAAATTTTTGCAGTGAATTGACTGTGTCTCCTTGTTGGTCCTCAAGGACAGGATTCACTTTCACCCTTTCACCAATGTTTTTTGGAAGGAGCCTGGGCTCTGCTGGGTGATGTCAGGCAGCTCCACTGATGGAGAAGTCTGATTTCTCTCTGGCAAGTTCTGACTCCTGTAGAAAAGGAGAGATGCCCCAGCATTTCCCTAGGGAAGAGCCAGAAGAGGTCTTTGTGCTGATCTGCCTCCTGCAGAAGCAGTAGATTTGGATTTCATAATAATTATTCAGTCCCTTCCCTCTTGGAAGTGGGTCTGTGTGGAGATGGGGACCTGGGACATTGCATTTCTTGTGCAGTGCTCTCCTACCTTGCAACAACTCAACTTCTCCCCACCTCTTGTGCTCTCTGCCCTAAGATGGAGGAAGCGGTTGCTGTTCTCCAGGCACACCAGGCCACTGAGACCTCGCACAACAGCAGCGCCGCCGCCTTCCTGCAGTGACTGCGGGTAGGTGCGGGTGTCGGGGTGTGTGTGGTGGGCTTGGGGTCTCTGGGAATCTCAAACTGGGGATGGGGTTTCTTGTCCTGACCAAGTATGGCTTGATGAGCAATGGAAGTATCTCAGGCTGTAATATTCCACTTCTTAAATCTCATCCTCCATTTCCCAGATTTAATCGTGCTGCAGAGATGCAGCTGTTGGTGTTTTTTTTCCCTATGTTCACAAAGGCAAGGACTGTGCAACCAGAAGGGAAGATAGGGAAGGACCTTGCTTTTCTGTAGGTCTAGTGGGGACTGCCACAATCTTTCCTGGGGTCTCCTGGTGTTTTCTTCAGAACTGTGTCACTAGATGCCCTATAAAACATTGGTAATCCTGTGTGGGCTTGATCAGGAGGGCTGGCCCCACTGCTGAGGGGGGTTCAGACCCCCTAACAAGCAATTCAGGCTCTCGCATACCCCTTTGAAGATAACATTTTCTTGACTTGTGGTCACAAGGAAACTGTGTTAATCCAAGTTCAGGTGAATTCTTCTCTGGATGAAGTTGTTCCTTTAGCAGCTGAGAAATGCGTATGTGGGTTCTTTGGGTTTTGGGTGTTTTTTGTAGATCTCGGGACTGAACGTGAGCCCTGTGAACATTGCCTTTGAAGAACAGCAGCAGCAACCCCACCGTGCTTCTGGAATAGTGCCCATACAGTGACCCTGGTTTGTCTTCAATGCCCGTTTCTCTTTTTTTTTCTTGTGTATTGTAAACCTTGCAGAATTGCTTCCTCCTGCACCTGTAACAAAAAAATAATCCCCATGTTAATTCTCTTCTGGCTACTGGAAGGATCTTGTGAAACGTAGTGTGGAACCCAGCCTGGTTCAGTTGCCCGGGAAATGACAAGTGCTGATGAATCATCACTTTTAGTGAATTTACTGGGTTCTGTAGTTTTATTTGTTCCTGTAGCTCACACTAATAAAAAGCTGATGCTTCCACCCCCAAAGCATGGGTTGGTTCCCCTTGCAGAAAGGCAGCAAATACTTTTCCTCTATTTCATGCAGGTGGAGGGATGGACTCAGGTTGGGCTGCTGTAATTAGTGTTTGAAGCTTGTGATGCTGGTGAGGCAGCAGTCCCAAGAGCTGACAGGAAGGGACATGTGGAATTAAATCAACAAATTGCCATCCCACAGGTTCTCCTGATCCTTTCTGACTCTCTAGGAGGATGGCTTTAAGCAAATTTCATACCATCTACTTGGATTCTATCCTTTCCAGCTAGCCATTTTTAAATTCCTTTTTAAAAGTCATCATCTTCCTGGGGTTCTCCTTTTGTAATGGACCATGTATGCCTACAGGAGTACTGGCACTGAGTGTCTTCTGCTGGTCACCACGCTGTGTGTGTCTGTGGTGTGCGAGACACGTCTTCTGCTGGTCACCACGCTGTGTGTGTGTCTGTGGTGTGCGAGACACGGCTTTTGAGGTATTATGGATGGAGCAGCTGTAAATCAAAAGCTGCTTTCCCAGTGTGTGTTCCTGACCAGGGGTTTCAAGCAGCCACTGATGGGTCTGAAAACGTTCATAATCCAGTGCATCCCACTGGGACACTCGCAGGAGTAGCTGGGACCCATTATTTCTGTGTTCTGCTCCCTGAGCCTCTCCCAGAGCACGTTGCTATCGTCACCCTGGCCTTGATGTTCTGCTCTTCCTATTTAGGAAAGGAATTTCAGTCCCTAGAGGCTCCTTGGGACTGGCACGAAGTATTGACCTTACTTGACTGATTCCTAGGGCTGGCAGGAGCACACCTCCATCAGCACCACCTACCTTCTCTCTGTCCAACCTGTGTGCTGCCGGCTCATCCTTCCTTCGTGCTGTATCATGCTCTCGCTGCTGAGTCACCCCTCCTACCTCCTGTTTGCCTTCCAGCATTTTAACAGAATCACTTACACATTTGCTCCTGCGTGGTGTCTGTTCTGCTCTGCTGGGGCTCTTCATCATTCCTTTTTCTTGCCTTTTTTTTTTTTTTGGCGAATTTTTCCTCCCCTCTCCTTAAACATTTCTTTTCCTCACAGTGGGTGATGCCTTGGCTGTGCACTACTTAGATGTCTCCTTCTCAGACACTTATGAAGGACTTTAACTCACTTAAAAAATTAAATGAAGGCCCTTTATATTATTTCTTCCCAAGTGTAACTAGCTGGAAGATTTTATGCTTTGTTTCTAGAGGGAAAATGTATATTTGCATGAGTGTAATGCATACAAGGAGCTGGAATAGAACTGTATGGGTAAACTTTCATTTGGCTGTTGGCTAGCTTGTCTGCAGCCTTTATTCAGGTTGCAAGTTCAAGGCAAATTGGCTTGCAAGACAGGCAAGTTCAGCTGTGTCTGTGACACCACCTGCAATGCCAGATGTCCTGGCTTGAGAAGACAGCCGTAAAGCTACAGGGAATTCAGAGTGGGGCCAAGGAACACAGGGACATCAGCGAAGCCCAAGAAAAGATGTGAATGAAGACCAAGGTTTTTAAAGAAAAGGTGAGGTTGGAGCTTGTGTGAGCCAATGCAGGCAGGAGGCAGGAACGACCACAAAACCATAGATTAAGGGCAAAGAACAAATTTAATGTCAATACCTCATGGATCAGGGGACCTCTGGAGCAGCACCTGGGCAGAGGCAGGCAAGCAGGGGACGCAGGCACTGTGGAGGGAGAGTCCTTATTAGCATGAGAGTCCTTGTTAGCAAGGGAGTGAGGGAGCTCCCACTTGCTTTTTGGGCCTGTATTTCAAGGATTCTGGCAGGCAGAGCTTTCTGCTGTGCTTTGATCTCTTCAACAGCAGGGCAGGAATCTCAGGCGTGTTCGATAAGGTGCCCTGAGTCCATCCCGGGACTATGTTATCTGAGTGCAGATGTTCTACTTGTTGAGCACACAAAACTAAGCAACAATTAGTGTGATAGATGTGTTTTCCAGCACCCCACAAGTGAGCACCTCCACTTGAGGAGGACTTACTTAGAGTCCTCCTCATCAATCTTCTGTTACTTTCCCACAAAGCGGCATCCCCATGTGCACTGGAGGATACTGGAAAGCTTTCAGAGCAGCTCCCTGGCTGAACTCCTTGGGGCAGCCTGAGGCTTTAGGGAACTGAGGCAAGAGCAGCAATGCAAATGTGAGTCTGGAGTGTCAGGTCTGGAATAGTTGCTGTGGCTTTTGGAAGGGGTGTGTGAAGCTGTGCCTCTGACAAGTGCTCCCCGGCTGCCCATGGGGACAGCACTGTCTGGGCAGTGTCCTGCAGGGCCAGCAGCAGGGGAGGTGGGAGCTGAGATGACCCTTGGGTTAGTGTGTCTTGATCTTTGCCTACCTGGTGGTATTGCTGGGGAAAGTCTCAGATATAAGGTACAAAACCACACTGAGAGGGGAAGGAGGTGGTGAATGTTGTTGCTTAGAGGTGTTGTAATGAACTGTGGTTGAACAGGGCAGGTGTCTGCCACTCCAGATAACAGCAAGGCTCTTCAAAGGATAGCTCTTAACTCAGTGAAGCCAGTCTCCCTCCTGTATCCTGTGACCATCCTCTGCTTATCTGTGTACTGTGCTGAAATCTCCCTGAAATCCCTCCTCCTGGCTGGGCAGGAGCTGGGGCAGCGCTGCCTGTGGGATCGATGGAGCTGTGGCCTCAGAAGTGGGAGTGGAGTGAGTGGAGCAATTCGTGCCCCTCAGGGATGAGTTGTTCCAAGTCCTGGTCCATTGCGGCTGATGGAGTACAGCCCTGGGACCTACAAACAGCTACTTAATGTCAGGCGAAGGCAAGAAGTCTTTGTCTTTAATGCCATTAGAGGGATTGCTTTCTAAATTCAGTTCAGTGGGGTACCTGCCTGAAACACCAACTGCTGGGAGAAGTCTGGGAAACAGAGATGTGTGAACCCTGGCTTATGGGCCAGCTTCTGTCTCCTGGCCTGTACGGATGTCTAGGATTGTCCAGCATCCTGATTTACCAGTTAAAGCACTCTACCCATGCACGGTGTGCCAGGGTCAGCCATGGTTGCAGACCTGATCTATTGTCACCAGCTGATGGATGGCTTCCAAAGCAAGGCCTTGTACAGCAGTGCTTGGAGCCCTCTGACAAAAAGGAGAGACAGCATGAAGTCAAGTGGTTAAAGTGTTCCAATTGCCCTCTATACCATCCATCACGGAAAAAAACACAGCTCTAAAGTGAAAATAAACATGGCTTTAATGAGAACTGGTTTTAACAGTTCATAGCATAACTCCAAATGTCTCTTTACCTACCATTTTAAGTCAGTGCCACCAATACCAGATAAGATCAAAAAGTATAAACATGCATTGAAGTAATAAGCCAGACCTCAGCTGGGATGTTACTGCCTATCTTCCACCCTGCAACACCCCGTAGCAACTGTTCCAAAAGGCACAGAGGAGCTAAAGTGTTTGTTTAAAAAAAAACCAACCAAACAAACCACAACACAAAAAACAACACAAAAAAAACAATTGTAAAATTCCCAAGCACCCAGAATCTCAAAGAAGTAGTGCACAGTGTGACAAGGCAGGCTCAACTTGCTGCTGTTTTCTTAAATGTGCAGAATAATTAAAAATAAAAGAAAGCTGCTACTGCAAATATCTGCCCAGACACAGGAAGCAGCAGAAACTCAGCCCAGGGCCAGCAGGCGTCAAGGGGGAGAGGGAACAAGCCCAGCCCTGTGCAGGTAACTGTCTCTCTGTTACAAGAACAGTACGTGGTGCTGGGGCAACTGCAGAGCTCCTGCAGCAACTTTACTTAAGTAATAGCAGCACAAATGCAGCAAAACTGTCACCTGAATAAGGACTAAAAAACCCCTCTGGTTATAGCTCTTCAGAAGGAGAACAGCCACTTCACACGCATCTTAGCCAGCACGGGGAGAGTCCCTGAGGCCAAGAGTTATAGGTGAGTTGACTTCAACCAGGGAAGTTAACCTAGATGCCTCTCAGGGAGAGGCATTAAATCTTTGAATCATCTTAGAGCCAGATAGTGGAGTTTGATATAGATTGTGTGTCTTAACATTGACTGTGCTGGCACAGGACCTGTTACACCTCAGCTGCAGTGGAAGATGTATCTCGACACTGATCCTGCATTAAGACTGGTCCCTGTAACAACATCAGAAGGGAAAAAAGCTTTCTTCTGCAGTGAAAAACAAGGCTGTGCTTGTTGCTTGGTTACTCTAGGCTCTGTTCAGTTCTTGCAGCAATCTCAGTGCAGCTGTGTTCTTTGGTTCAGTTTTCAACAAGCTCTTGATATCAGCAATACTTGATTTGTAATCCTAGAAGAAGAATGTATTTTTTTAAGTGTTATGACATTGAAACTACAATCTAAGGGTCTTATTGCAGAATCACTACCCCACAACACAACTAAGCCCATGACTCCCTCTGTATAATTGCTTAAGCACTGTCATCAGTGTAGCTGTTCTAAAACATGCTTAAACTAGGGCGAAGACAATTTCATCACTCTTAAATCTTTGAATCATCTTAGAGCCAGATATAGAGTGAGTTTGATATAGATTGTGTGTCTTAACATTGACTGTGCTGGCACAGGACCTGTTACATCTCAGCTGCCGTGGAAGATGTATCTCGACACCGATCCTGCATTAAGACTGGTCCCTGTAACAACATCAGAAGGGAAAAAAGCTTTCTTCTGCAGTGAAAAACAAGGCTGTGCTTGTTGCTTGGTTACTCTAGGCTCTGTTCAGTTCTTGCAGCAATCTCAGTGCAGCTGTGTTCTTTGGTTCAGTTTTCAACAAGCTCTTGATATCAGCAATACTTGATTTGTAATCCTAGAAGAAGAATGTGTTTTTTTAAGTGTTATGACATTGAAACTACAATCTAAGGGTCTTATTGCAGAATCACTACCCCACAACACAACTAAGCCCATGACTCCCTCTGTATAATTGCTTAAGCATTGTCATCAGTGTAGCTGTTCTAAAACATGCTTAAACTAGGGCAAAGACAATTTCATCACTCAAGTGGGTCCTGAGTCCAACACCAGTGCATTAAGTCTTCCAGTCCTGCCTAGAGAATCTCTCACCAGACACAAAAAGCTCAATGCAACATAGAGCTGCTGCCAGCATCTCCAGAAACAGGACCTGAGAAAACTCACAAGATCCAACCAGCAAATAGTGATGTGAAAGAAAATTCCCCCCCCAGTCCCAGCTATCCGGGGGCAGATGCTGTCTAGCACAAAAATGGGTTCTGAAGGGATCTCTTGCCCTGATCATGCATGAACAAGCTTCTCATCCTGGCTTATAACTGTTCAAAAACTCCTGACTTACCTTCAGTTCTTTAAGTGCTTGAGCACGTCTGTAGAGCGCCTTAACGTTTTTAGGATCTAACCTCAGAGCTTCCGTGCAGTCCTGCACTGCGTCCTTGTATTGCTTCAGGGTCAGGTAACAGAGAGCTCTGCAACACACACCTGGTTAGAGACCCTTGGATAAAAGCAGCATCTACTACTCCAGCCTGCACAGAACAAAGCTGGACTCCAAAACCGGTCTTTGTCCTCATATGGAATGTAATCTTATTTCTTCAGCTTAAGGTTTTTTTCAGTTGTAACAGTGAAAAAAAGAAAAGGGTTTTTCAGACTGAATAAAGGAGGATTTTTAGAGCAACCTGCTCTAAAGCTAAGGACCTGCACTCCCAGGATGCATGTTCCTAGCTACACCAGTCCAGAATATACTCTGATTTTGTGGTTCATAGGGCAACAGACACTACTCAAAATACCACAGTCCCGGCAGACGAGCAGTAAAGGGGGAAAAACCCTCAGCAGCCCTAAGCAGAGTGTCTCCAGGAGTTTTTGCAGTACTTGATCAAAGAATGTTATACAAACTACAGGGAGGACTGCACTTGGGGCAAACGTGTGGGTGTTTTTGTTTATTCATTTGTTTGGGAGCAAACATTAGACAGCTCTGCCAGGAGTACCATGGGGGCTTTTAGAAAGGGCCAGGAAGGAGTTGGGCACAGAGCCGAGTGGTACCTGTTGGTGTAGGTCGCACATTCCTGGTTGAGCTGTAAACTCTCACTGTACTTCTCCACTGCTTTTTTATGGTTTCCTTTCTTTACAAGTTCATTTCCTTCTTCTTTCAGAGCTCGAGCTCTCTCCGTGCCAGCACCAGTCCGGTCTGGAAACAGCATGAAAGAACACAGAATGCTATAAAACTGACAAGATCAGCGCAGCCTCTCGGAAAGCAAATATCCCCATACCAGAGGTGAGACACAGAGACATCAAAGGAGCCAGAATCAACCAAAAAGGCTGTGGCAGAACCAGGCCTGGGTTTTTCCTGCCTCAGCCCCAGCTGCAGACACGCCAAGCAGGTGGGGTGGCTGCCTCCTCCATCACCCTTCCCAGCCACGGGGCTCCGTGCCCGGCCCCAGGGCTCGCTCTCACCTGGTTCTCCCTTCGGAGCAGTGGCAGGAGGAGGGTTTGCCCCGGGGGCTCCAGCAGAAGGAACGCTCCACCTCGTCTGGGCAGAAACAGGGACTGCAGGGATTGGCGGGAGCTTCTGGCGCCAGTTCACACCATCCTTTTCCAGCAGGGCTTTAGTCATCCTGGAAGAGACGGCTGGCACTCACCCCGTCTGTCGGCTGGACGGGCCATGGGGTGTCCAGGAGGGTCACTTTTTAACCTGGCTCACTTGTGGGACAGCAACTCTCCCCTGACCCCTTTACATGATCTAAACTAAGCTCCTTCTACAGACAGGACACCAATGAAAGAACCTTCTTTGTGTCTGTGAGGCTAAAAACACCAGAGGACAAGGGCTGGGGCTGTCAGTGCTCGAGAGAGAAGGGATGTGCGGGTCCCTCCTCAGCCTGGCAAGCGATGAAGTGGAGCAGAGAGCTCCAGGAAGAGAAAAGGACCACAGCAGCCTGTAAACCCAGTCAGCACAGGGAGGCTTACTGGCCAGGGCGCTGGAAGCTGTGATTTATTATTTGGTTTAAAACAGGCACTGAGCAAAGTAGAAACCGGTCGCGGGGAATTCATGACCAGCCTGGGACCAGCATCTCGAAAGGAGCAGACACAGGGAGCATGGCCAGGCCTTGCATGAAGCATCCTCCATCACCTCATCCCTGTGCTCGGGACCCCCCTCACTCCTGCCACAACGCAGGGCCCACAGCCATGGCTACCAACCTGCTGTACCTCCGAGCCCTACGATGTGACCTCCAGCCATGGCTACCAGCCTGCTGTACCCCCGAGCCCTCCCGCATGACCTCCAGCCATGGCTACCAACCTGCTGTACCTCTGAGCCCTCTGGCGTGACCACCCATGGCTACCAACCTGCCGTACTCCCGAGCCCTCCGGCATGACCACCCATGGCTACCAACCTGTCGTACCCCCAAGCCCTCCAATGTGACCCAGAGCCATGGCTACCAACCTGTCGTCCCCCTGAGCCCTCTGGCGCACCCACCCATGGCTACCAACCTGTCGTCCCCCTGAGCCCTCTGGCGCACCCACCCATGGCTACCAACCTGTCGTACCCCCAAGCCCTCCAATGTGACCCACAGCCATGGCTACCAACCTTGCCATACCCCTGAGCCCTCTGGTGTGACCTGCACCCGTGGCTACCAACCTGTCGTACCCCTGAGCCCTCTGGCGCAACCACCCATGGCTACCAACCTGCCATACGTGACCCACAGCCATGGCTACCAACCTGACATACCTCTGAGCCCTCCAGTGTGACCACCCATGGCTACCAACCTGCCATACTCCCGAGCCCTCCAGCATGACTTGCACCCATGGCTACCAACCTGCTGTACCACCAAGCCCCCCGACGTGACCCACAGCCATAGCTACCAACTTGCCGTACCCCTGAGCCCTCCGACGTGACCCACAGCCATGGCTACCAACCTGCTGTACCACCAAGCCCTCCGGCATGACCTGCACCCACGGCTACCAACCTGCTGTACCACCAAGCCCTCCGGCATGACCTGCACCCACGGCTACCAACCTGCTGTACCTCTGAGTCCTCCGGTGTGATTCGCACCCATGGCTACCAACCTGCCGTACCCCTGAGCCCTCTGACGTGACCCACAGCCATGGCTACCAACCTGCTGTACCTCTGAGCCCTCCGACGTGACCCACAGCCATGGCTACCAGCCTGCTGTACCTGTGAGCCCTCCGACGTGACCCACAGCCATGGCTACCAGCCTGCTGTACCTGTGAGCCCTCCGACGTGACCCACAGCCATGGCTACCAGCCTGCTGTACCTGTGAGCCCTCCGACGTGACCCACAGCCATGGCTACCAGCCTGCTGTACCTGTGAGCCCTCCGACGTGACCCACAGCCATGGCTACCAGCCTGCTGTACCTGTGAGCCCTCCGACGTGACCCACAGCCATGGCTACCAGCCTGCTGTACCTGTGAGCCCTCCGACGTGACCCACAGCCATGGCTACCAGCCTGCTGTACCTGTGAGCCCTCCGACGTGACCCACAGCCATGGCTACTAACGTGCTGTACCCCCAAGCCCTCCGGCATGACCTGCACCCACGGCTACCAACCTGCTGTACCTCTGAGTCCTCCGGTGTGATTCGCACCCATGGCTACCAACCTGCCATACGTGACCCACAGCCATGGCTACCAGCCTGCTGTACCTGTGAGCCCTCCGACGTGACCCACAGCCATGGCTACCAGCCTGCTGTACCTGTGAGCCCTCCGACGTGACCCACAGCCATGGCTACCAGCCTGCTGTACCTGTGAGCCCTCCGACGTGACCCACAGCCATGGCTACCAGCCTGCTGTACCTGTGAGCCCTCCGACGTGACCCACAGCCATGGCTACCAGCCTGCTGTACCTGTGAGCCCTCCGACGTGACCCACAGCCATGGCTACCAGCCTGCTGTACCTGTGAGCCCTCCGACGTGACCCACAGCCATGGCTACCAGCCTGCTGTACCTGTGAGCCCTCCGACGTGACCCACAGCCATGGCTACCAGCCTGCTGTACCTGTGAGCCCTCCGACGTGACCCACAGCCATGGCTACCAGCCTGCTGTACCTGTGAGCCCTCCGACGTGACCCACAGCCATGGCTACCAGCCTGCTGTACCTGTGAGCCCTCCGACGTGACCCACAGCCATGGCTACCAGCCTGCTGTACCTGTGAGCCCTCCGACGTGACCCACAGCCATGGCTACCAGCCTGCTGTACCTCTGAAGGCTACCAACCTGCCATACCTCTGAGCCCTCAGACATGACCTACAGCCGTGGCTACCAACCTGCCATACGTGACCCACAGCCATGGCTACCAACCTGACATACCTCTGAGCCCTCCAGTGTGACCACCCATGGCTACCAACCTGCCATACTCCCGAGCCCTCCAGCATGACTTGCACCCATGGCTACCAACCTGCTGTACCACCAAGCCCCCCGACGTGACCCACAGCCATAGCTACCAACTTGCCGTACCCCTGAGCCCTCCGACGTGACCCACAGCCATGGCTACCAGCCTGCTGTACCTGTGAACCCTCCGACGTGACCCACAGCCATGGCTACTAACGTGCTGTACCCCCAAGCCCTCCGGCATGACCTGCACCCACGGCTACCAACCTGCTGTACCTCTGAGTCCTCCGGTGTGATTCCCACCCATGGCTACCAACCTGCCGTACCCCGAAGCCCTCCGGAGTGACCCACAGCCATGGCTACCAACCTTGCCATACCCCTGAGCCCTCTGGTGTGACCTGCACCCGTGGCTACCAACCTGTCGTACCCCTGAGCCCTCTGGCGCAACCACCCATGGCTACCAACCTGCCATACCTCTGAGCCCTCCAGCATGACTTGCACCCATGGCTACCAACCTGCTGTACCACCAAGCCCCCCGACGTGACCCACAGCCATAGCTACCAACTTGCCGTACCCCTGAGCCCTCCGACGTGACCCACAGCCATGGCTACCAGCCTGCTGTACCTGTGAACCCTCCGACGTGACCCACAGCCATGGCTACTAACGTGCTGTACCCCCAAGCCCTCCGGCATGACCTGCACCCACGGCTACCAACCTGCTGTACCTCTGAGTCCTCCGGTGTGATTCGCACCCATGGCTACCAACCTGCCGTACCCCTGAGCCCTCTGACGTGACCCACAGCCATGGCTACCAACCTGCTGTACCTCTGAGCCCTCTGGCGTGACCACCCATGGCTACCAACCTGCCGTACTCCCGAGCCCTCCGGCATGACCACCCATGGCTACCAACCTGTCGTACCCCCAAGCCCTCCAATGTGACCCACAGCCATGGCTACCAACCTG
>NW_015090832.1:144923-216160 GCF_001431845.1 Calidris pugnax | reverse complement strand
ATCCTCGGTCCCACCGGTCCCCGGTCCCACCGCCTCCCGGCCCCAGCGATCCCCAGCCCCGCCGTACCCCGGTCCCACTAGTCCCCGGCTCCATCGGTCCCCGGTCCCCCGGTCCCTCCGCACCCCGGTCCCACCGGTCCCAGGTCCCGCCGCCCCCCGGTCCCACCGCCACTCACTCGCTGCAGTCGGCGACGCAGAGGCGGCAGGCGCCGTCCTTGAGGCGGCAGGCGGCGCGGTTGGCCAGCAGCACGCTGCGCTCCTCGGCGGCGGCCTCCCCTGTACCGGGACACAAGCGGGAGAAAGGTTCACCCCGGGGTCCTCCCGCCGCCCTCCCGCCCGTCCCCCCCGGGGGACACGCCGTACCTGCGGCCTCCAGCAGCGCCAGGGCGCGGGTGTAGAGCTCGGCGGCCGCCCCGTACTGCCCGCGGCGGAACTCCTCATTGCCGGCCCGACGCAGGGAACCAGGCGACGCCGCCATGGTCGCGCCGGGCCGGGACCGAGAGAGACCACGCCCCTCCCGCCGGCACCAGGGGCGGGGCTTAGTCAGACCACGCCCCCTCCGCAGACTCCCATGTAGGGGGTCCGAATAGACCCCGCCCCTCCGGCGGGGAGGGGAGGCGGGGCTTGGGGAGACCACGCCCCCTCGCGCAGGGTGGACGCTCCCCGCTGGCTTCCGGCGGCGGGCGGAAGTGCCGGCGCGGAGCGGCGGGCTGCCATGGAGGAGTGAGGGGGGAGACCGACCCAGCGACTGCCGCCCCGCAGCGCCATGGAGACGGTACAGCTGCGGAACCCGCGCCGGTGAGCAGCGGGGAGAGGGGAGGGGGGGGCGTGTGCGTGTGTGCGCATCCTCTGTGGGGACCGGGCGTGCTGCTGTCCGGTCCGCCTGTCTGTGTGCGCTGCGGCCTTCCTCTCTCCGGCGCGCCCCGGGCCTGAGGGCTGCCGGTGCAGGGTCTGAGAGGTGCCGGTGCGGGGTCTGAGGCGGCGGGAGCGGGGCAGCCGGGTGGGAGAGGGGCAGCCGGCCGCTCCGGGGCCCGGCCGGCACACGCCGCCCCGCAGCGGCTGGCGGAAGGCTGGGGCCGCTGGCGTCGGTCGCTTCTTAGCGGGGTGAAACCGGGCAGCGCCGGGCGGTGACAGCGCCGAGCTCCGGTGGTGGAAAACCGGCTTAAATTGAACTCTCGGAGCCCGGAGGAGAGGCGGGAGGCGCGTCCCGGTGGTGACAGAGCCTCCGGGAGCTTATTCTTTCCTTTGGGTGAGTTCCGTGCAGGTTGGTGACCCTCACCCTCTCGGTACAGCCTGCCTTCCCGGCCCGGGCACGGCGGCGGGGGGCGAGCCCGGCTCGGCCAGGGGCTTCGGGGCCACCTCCGAGCGAAGCCGTGAGCCAGCGGTCCCCGAGCGGCGGGGCGGAGCGGGGCGGCGGGGCTTTGACCGGAGGGAGCGGCGGGCGGTCGGAGCGCTATCGCCCCTTTGCAGCTGGGGCCCTTGGGCTGCCCAAAGGAAGCTGCTGCCTCTGGGCTTCAGCGACACGGACTCGGAGCGCTATCGCCCCTGTGCAGCTGGGGCCTTTGGGCTGCCCAAAGGAAGCTGCTGGCTCTGGGCTTCAGCGACACGGCCTTTTTTGTGTTAATCAACACCCAGCAACGTATCTTCTACCTAAAAAAAACACCCTTCTGTATTTATTCTATAATTGCCTATGCCTGGAAGGTGATTCTGATTAGATGCGAATAACAGCACGGGTGAGATGGGGTTTGTGTGGCTGTTATATCCGTGTTGGATGAAGGTGCAGTAAAAAGGCAGAGGGTGTCTGACAGCAGTGACTGCGCTGGGCAAACAGGACAGGGCAAGGGATTGCACTCCTGGACTGCAGCAGAAATGAAGGAGTTTGATGCAAGTGCAATAGTTGTCTGGCTATTGTGTTTGGCTATGTGAAAAGCTACCTTTTTTTTTCCTTTTCTTTTAATTAGCACTTAGGTCTCAACTTCAGCAAGAAGGATCTGCCTCTTGCATCGCCACTTTTTGGGCTCCTTGGAAATGGCAGCTTGTGTGATCACTGATACATATATATTTTTTTTCCCCTTTTCTCCTCTTCCCACACCTCCCCGTTTTCACAAGGACAAGTGACATTGTGTTGTTTAACACTTGTCTTTGCAGGGAAGCTAGTGACTACTTTCAGTATTTCACCACTTCCTGAGTCTGCTTCTTTATCATGTTTCCTTTGCTTCAGGAAGCCATTGTTCGTACTCCACGCCTCAGCTGCTTCTCCTCTACCGCTTTTGTGCATAATAGCTGGGGGTCAATGAGCGGTTGCTCACTCTTTCTAAGGAAATTGGAGAGGAAAAAATACATATTTAGTATCAAAATTAGCATGCCCATCCTGGAGCCGGGATCTTTAACAGCAGCAGTAAGTGCTTTCAGTAGTAATTTGCAGTTGTAGGTGACTGCGCATGTTTCATTTTAAGCGCTGCTCGCTGTGAGACCAGTAAGTTCTGAAAACTCCAAGACTAACAAGTTTCTGGGTTTCAAAAGCTTGCGTGAGCCAGTTTGGGGAATTTGGAGGTTTTTTTGTTTGGGTGGTTTTTGTGGTTTTTGTTGTTGCTTCAGATTTATTTTTATTTTTTAGTTTCTGTGAAAATGAAAGAGCGTTTGTTTGTGGGCTGTTTGATACTGTTTGACAGTAAAATACTTTGTTTTGAGAACTTTTTATTTCTTATGTAATCTTTACCTATTTCAGGAGGTTTCCTGGTGAACCGCTCTCCAGTGCGGTAGCAATGGACTGAAACAAATGTGCTTGATCTTGTTGCATTACGTACAGAATCTCGCTGAAAGTTGTACCGGGGGTGAGGGGGGCGAAGCAAAAGATCACAGTACATACTGTGGTAGCAATGCGTTTAAAAAGGGGGTTGAGCCAAGCAGTATTACTATCCTGAAAAAGTCAGGTTATCAGTTTTGGGGTGTTTTTTTTTGTCTTTATGGAATTATCCTAGTGTATGCCCAGGCCCTCAAAGTTAAGATCCGAACTTCTGATGTTAAAAATGTCCAGGCAAGATCAATATTGCCTCCTTCCTCCCTCCCAACAAATGTATTCCACACGTGCTCTCAGGCATCAGGGAAGATGATGTTCCCTTTTGCGTGACCTTAATATTTATTCTTCCATTCAAGATATTGCCCTTTAGCAGATGTGTCCAATAGCTGCGAGACTCTGCGGTGCTGTGTTGGGATTTGACCACCAGCCTAGAGATTCTGAGATGTGTTTCCACCAAGAGGAACTGTAAATTTGTGTACCTGATCAAATTACGTTCTGTGTAGTTCCCAGTCCTCTTTTGCTGTTGGATGCTAATAATATTTGGTCTCCTGGTCAGGTGAAATAAACTTACTTCACAAACAATTTACTTTATGCTAAGCCTTGTGTACATTTAAGTGGCACTCTTTATTCTTCTGTCTCAACAAAGCCCAAACTGACATAAAATTAAGTGTCATAATTTCTCTGTTCTTACACTTGCAGGCAGCTGAAGAAGTTAGATGAAGACAGTTTAACCAAACAGCCTGAAGAAGTATTTGATGTTTTGGAGAAGCTTGGAGAAGGGTATGTGTTCTATGTGCCCAATGTATGTTTCTCTAAGAACAAATCTATGTAATGGGGATGTGTTCTGATTTTTTTTCACTTCTGTCATGATCCTGTTACTGCAAAGGTACGTACTGACATAGTGAGTGTGTTTGGTTAGTAAGAGAATAAAGACTTGGTTTCCCAAAAGTAAGATACCTTAATCCAAACAGTAGCTTACGGCTCAGCAGCAGGGAGTCAGCACACTTGAAAAATGCCAGCCTGGAGTTGATAGGGCTCTGTGGGAACTCAAGAGGTTTTGTAGTTCATCCCTGGTACCTCTTGTGGAAGATCAGTGTGGTGGAAATGAACTTGTCTTGCATTGTGCCACTTGGTAGGGCAGAGCAGCATGGGAGCGCTCGGTGAGTGACATGTTTGCCTTCTTAAGCAGTTCATTTGAAAAAGCTGAACTGTAAATCTGCCTGGCTGCTGTAAGTAAAGAAGCTGGAAATAAGATAGATAATATCTGACAAGAATTAGCAAACCTCTCTGACCAGAGCTGTAGTTCTTACTGATTCTCTGCTGGTACTGTTGCTGCAAAAAGGGAGAATTGTATTTGGATTTGTGTAAAGGGCCTTTCCAAAGCTCAGAGCAGTGTAATGGTGCTTGGCTTATTTCTGATTGTCACAGTGTGCTGTGATTTATTTGTATTATTACAGTGTTTAAAAGCTAGTGGACTGATTATTTACATTAAAATATAAAACATTTTTAGCAGGGTAGTTAACTTTTACCTGATGTCTGCACTTGCAAAAAGCAAAACTGTAGTATTTCCTTTTCTAAAATGTTACTGTATTCAGTGCTTGTTTAATATTTTGTTTTGTAGTTCCTATGGCAGTGTATTCAAAGCCATTCATAAAGAAACGGGTCAAGTAGTTGCAATTAAACAAGTTCCTGTGGAATCTGACCTGCAAGAGATTATAAAGGAAATCTCCATAATGCAGCAATGTGACAGGTAAATGTATAGAGCAAACCCCATTATCACTATGTAAGAAAAGTATTGTCTGTGATCTGGCATTTAATCAAATAAAAGCCACGATGTTGCCTTAAATGTTTTTTAAAAGGCTGGACTTGTACCATCAAGTTACCTCATATCAACTGAGTGATGTTAACTGAGCGTTTGGGTAGTGTTAACCCAGGCAAAGGTAAGATGATATGAATTTAGCTTCCACGGAGAGAGCGTTACGCTGAGTGGAATAACCTTGCACTCGCTGCCAGCAACGAGCCAAGCGTGTGAGCAGTGACCGCGCTTCCCCCCACGCCCCGTCGCTTGTTGGACGGTGGTAACTTGATTGTGTGCTACAGCAGCATCTCCCGCGCCCAGAGGGGTGGTGACTTCTTTGATATGGACGTAGAAAACTGCTAGAAGAGGGATTTTTGGTTGTTTTTAAGGGCCACGCGGATGAGAGCTGCTGCTGCATGGCTGCTCGTGCATGTGCGTAATGGACGTGCTGTCATCTGCTCGGGTGGCAGAGTTGTCCTTCCTGGCTGTTTTTCTGCCTGCGCAGGTTCTGGCGCGGTACGAGCTCGCTGCTGATCTGAGCATCCCCAGAATAACTCGCTGGCAGCTCTTGCAGCTGGGGGCTGGCCCTCTGGGTTGTCTTTGCATGTTCCTTGTGGGCAAAGATGTTGTACTAACTTCGCTAACGAAGAGCTCGTGGGTGCAGAAGGCCCCCTCTCCAAGTGTGTCTTGGGCTGAAAGTTCAAAATCCACTATTTTACCTGGTATCAGGCACCTCGCCTTAAGAAACACTACTTTCGACCTCAGGCATGGAAAACCACTTAAAATAAGTTACATTAGCAATATAAAACTAAGGTCCCGGTCACTCTGTTGCACTTCACTTTCACTATCTTTAAATGAAGGTGATTGGGTGGCAGACAACAAAACGTCAGTTTAAAAGAATTTGTTTGTGAAAAAGTCTTACTGCATAACTTGGAAAGCATTGTTATGTGTCTCCTTCTTAAAAGAAATTAAATATTAACGTTGTAAGGCCTAAAATGAGAGCTTACAGCTATGAACAGCAGAGGGAGTTCATCACTGGAGCATCTCATTTTTTGTGCAAGCATTAAGGCACACTGTGCGGTGTGACTGACTTGCTAGTTTTGAGGGAGTTCATCACTGGAGCATCTCATTTTCTGTGCAAGCGTTAAGGCACACTGTGTGGTGTGACTGAATTTATAGTTTTACAGTTTTCCATTAGAAAATATTCAGCAGAGAACAGATTAAGCACGCTTTTGTTCCTTTGCTCCATTCCCATAAGATCAGGAATGGTCTGTCCGTTTGTTTGCTGCTTTACCTTTCCAGAGGACAGATCCAAATTCTGCCCAATGCACTTTACGAGTTGGTTTGCTTTTTGGGCAGCCAGATGTGAATGACAGTCTTAGGTTGTTGTGCATTCCTAAAATACATCCTCAACTAAATTGTAGAAATGAGTAGGTGCATGTGGTAGTGGGGGAACATTCTTTTTAATGAAGATTATAGCTATTTTCCAGCAAACTCTGGACCTTATTTAGTGGTTTGATTTGGTTACAGGTGCTGTGCAGCAGCTTTACCAGGGGCTGGTCCATTTCTCATTCCCGTGTCCTCCCTTCTTGCTTGCCATGGCACTGACCCCGTAATGCGGTTCAGGGAGCTAAACCAGGTTGAAGGCTGGTTGCTCCTTATTTCTGTAGGCTTTATTTTCAGAGAGTTTAGCTCTGAACTGCCTTAGCAGCAGGTCAGATGAGCAGCGCTGTGGGGCAGGGGCTTGGCAGGATTGCAGTAGCCCTGGGTGAGTTCAGATTGTTTTGGATACTTTTGATCAGGGTTCCAGTGCCCCTTCAACTCTGAGTTTCTAAAACATACGTAGGGACTCTGCAGTGTATTTTGGTTACTCAGTTATGTTGGGTACTGATATTTCACCCTTTGTTTTCTTCTCCTTTTTTCACGTTTCATAGTCCTCATGTGGTGAAATATTACGGCAGCTATTTTAAGAACACCGACCTGTGGATAGTCATGGAGTACTGCGGCGCTGGATCCGTCTCTGATATTATTCGATTACGAAATAAAACTGTACGTCATTTCTCCTTTGAATGCATAATGGGAAGTGTGGGTGTCCAGCCACTCAAGGAAGTGGAGTAATTTGGGCATAATTCTCCTGGTGTTCAAGGCCTGACACAACCATTGGCCGTGGCTTGAGATCCAAGTCCTTTGTTCCTCTGAAAATGGGAAAACTGATTACATTGGTTGAGTTTTCGTTACCTGGATAATGTAGTTGGTGGAGCAGATTTTGAGTTGTTGACTTTTCAGAAAACCCAGGCTGATTCCAAGTAACAGCTTCTACTTTTCCTTACTTTGGTTATTGCAGGATAGGAATTAATGTTTGAGAAGGGATTTTGGTATATGAAATATGGTACATGTGTATATGTGTGCTGCTTGTAATCTAATTCTACTACATAATACTGTAAGTCACTAACTGATTTCCCATTAGTATGGCAACCTTTAGTAAAGGCAATTAAATGGTAATTAGCGAATCTCAGGAAAACATAGACTGAAACACAATAGTGTTACATCTCAGCAACTGGGAGGTTGGCAGTAACTCTCCTTTTCCTTAGCTCACAGAAGAGGAAATTGCTACGATAGTGCAATCAACGCTGAAAGGACTAGAATACCTGCATTTTATGAGGAAAATACACAGGGACATCAAAGCTGGAAATATATTGCTAAATACAGAGGGACATGCTAAACTTGCAGATTTTGGAGTGGCAGGACAACTCACAGTAAGTAAACCCAAAATGGTTGTGTGCTCTTCAGCTTATCTTTTTAACCTGCATGCGAGTGTGGTGTGCTTGTGAAGACTTTGAGAAATTGTTCTAAACTGGTTATTAGCACTTTACATCAACATAATGAGATACTGGAACAGCAACACAGTAGAGCAGAGCTTCCTCTGTGGAAGCTGCTGTACCTGAGTAACGGGTTGCAATAACACTTGCTGTTTTCTTCAGGATATTTGTGACTTCTGTAAGCGCATTTCAATTCCTCTTTGCAGCCTTCCATATCCCAGCCTTGCTGAATCTAATAATGTGCGTGTGTGCAAGTGAAAGATAATTAGGGTGATAATTCATTAATGAATGTTTGTGGCTAATATAGTTACCGTTGTCTGGATCTTTATCCTGCTTCTCTTCTCAGGACACCATGGCGAAGCGGAACACAGTTATAGGGACCCCATTTTGGATGGCTCCAGAAGTGATTCAAGAAATTGGGTATAATTGTGTTGCAGACATCTGGTCCCTGGGAATCACTGCAATAGAAATGGCTGAAGGCAAACCACCGTATGCAGATATTCATCCTATGAGGGTAAGGACTGTGGTCTTTGGAAATGTATTGCTGTATGGAAAGGATTTGCTGTTACAGCTGGCTGAATAACATAGCAACGTGCCATCTTGCTTTTAATTTGGAGGAAATGATTTGTTTTCTGTCAGTTCTTTGTACTGGTGATTAAATGAAAAACAGGTCTTTGAGGAGAATCTGCATGGGCAGGAAAATCATGATCTTCTGTTAAGACATAGCTGAAGCTCCCTGTGTTGGGTGTGAAGAAATGCATTTTCAGCTGTATTATCCAAAGCTCTTTTTTTTTTTTAATGTAAGCACAAATTTTTAAGACTTAAAACCAGCAGATTCACACCTTTTGAGGTATATAATGGGTCAGACAGAAGTGTAAATACTTAGTGAGAAAAGTCTGATTTCTGGCTGCTTGATCCCTCTGAGCACATTTGTGTCTAATATTGGCACAAACTCTTCAGAAGCAGCAAACTTGAAATATCTGTCCTTCCTTAGTACCAGCATATGTTTGTGTGTGTATCTGTGTTGTATTGTTAGAAAGCTTGAAACTGAAATCTGGAATAAGAAGCAGCAAACTTGAAATATCTGTCCTTCTTTAGTACCGGCATATGTTTGTGTGTGTATCTGCGTTGTATTGTTAGAAAGCTTGACACTGAAATCTGGAATATTAGTACCAGCATATGTTTGTGTGTGTATCTGTGTTGTATTGTTAGAAAGCTTGAAACTGAAATCTGGAATATTTTTCTTTTTTCAGGCAATCTTCATGATTCCTACCAATCCGCCTCCAACATTCCGGAAACCAGAGCTCTGGTCAGACAATTTCACAGACTTTGTCAAGCAGTGTCTGGTTAAGAGCCCAGAGCAGCGAGCCACCGCCACGCAGCTGCTGCAGGTCTGCCTTTTCTTACAGGAACTTTAAGCCCTAGAGAAGGCTTGTTGGGGAAGGCAGCGCTGCCTGTCTCTTGACATGTTGGTTTCATTTCTTGCCGTTCCTGCTCGCTACAGATTTTACTTTTTAATAGCTCATTTTAAGAGATCAACTTCAGCTTTTCAGTTCTTCTCTAAGAACCGGTCTAACTTCAGCTTCCTGTCTGTGTCTTCTCTGGGTCACTTTTGTTTGTTTGTTTGGCTTTTGAAATTTTTTTACTTTCAAATTCTCACCAGCGCTGCCAAGAAACTGCCTCCTAAAATGCTAAAAAGGGGAGGCTAAATGAAAGTGATTTGTTGGTCTAGGCGTGGTGATGATCTGTGTAATTGGTTCTTGACAGCGAAGCTGTGAAGGAGAGAAATAGAGTTTAGCAAGGGGAATGAGCCCAAGGTCTCACAGCACTGGTGCCTCTGGAGCATGTTTGGAGGGTGGGAGATGCTCCTCCTGGGTCAAAACAGAAATACTGGGCTTTTATTTTAGTAACTTAGGGAGTTAAACCTTAATTTTCATTGGAAGTAGGCCATAGTAACAGCATTTTACTGTTATATCTTGGTTCGGATGTGGTGCTTATTTGTTTTTAAAATACTTCTTAGCATCCATTTGTGAAAAGTGCCAAAGGAGTGTCAATCCTGCGAGACTTGATTAACGAAGCAATGGATATCAAGCTGAAACGTCAAGAAGCACAACAGCGTGAGCTAGATCAAGATGATGAAGAAAATTCAGTGAGTATTTAATAGCAACAATGTACTAAGTCCAAACTCTTGCTCATTTCGTAAGGCTTAGCTGCTTTGGGTTTTGGTTTTGCAATATTTTGTCCAATTGCCTATGGATTTGACCTAGTTCTTGAGTTTTCTACTTTATGACTGCTTAAACTGAGGCTTGGCCTCTGCTCAATGTTTGTATTTGAGTGGGAAAGCCAGCGTGGATGGCTTGCTGCTTAGCTTAGAGTGTAGTTAGAGATTTGTGATTGAAAAAGCCTGCAAAGTAGCATATGCACAACACTTGATACGTTTTTCCCAGTTGGATATTATTTATGCAGTAATGAGAATTTTTCATTGTAGATTCAGTTCTTAGACTGTTCTCCTTGTATAAAATAATAATATCATGTGTGATGCACTATGATATGAGTATGTTGTGTTGTTTTACTGTTGTTGTGCTTTAGAACCCCCCTTATAGAAACTTTCTACTACACAAGAGCAACCGGCAGAAGCCTGAGGTGAGGGCATGGCAAGTGTTCAGGGGATTGCTGTGAATTTAAGTTTGGGCTCCTTGTTTCAGTGATTCCAGCATGTGAATATGGAAAGCATGTTGAAAGCTGTTTTTTGAGCCTGCCTGCTTCAAGCTGAATAAATGAAACGGGCAACAAAAGGCATTGTATGCCAGAGACCTTCTCAGAAGCTAGACTTGAATAGCATGGTCCACTGTATCTATGCTGAAGACATTGTTTGTCTGGTTTTCCAGTTCAGGAGTGCCTATTTGTTCCATGTGGAAGTAACTTTATCAATCACGTTGCCATGATGTTGACTCTACAAGTGTTGTCCCTGCCCTCTGTCCTTCATTTCTGACCGATCTGGAGTCAGGCTGCTGAGAGATGGTGTCTATGTAGTGGAGCTGAGTGGTTTCTGTCGGTGTGTGTGTTTCCCTGAATCTTCTCTGCTCTCTGCCTGCCAGGAGGAAAGTGTTCCCAGGCACTTCCCAAGTGCTGTGGAAATTTCTGCTCTAGTCCTTTGTTAAATGATGTGTAGCTAACAAATTTATTACTTCCTCTCACCCACTCATCTCCACATAAAATTACTTTTCCTCCATTAACATCACATGTATTTTTCTCCTCTTGCTATTGGTTTTGAGGTTGGGAAGTAAATTACATTGACACCCTTGGCAGAACAGATAAAATGAATGAAACACCAGGATGTGGAGGGGTGTCCTTCTTTCTTTCAATGACATTGAGATGGAGAATTGCAGTTTGATGTACAAGACCTGTGTGTTCCCTATAGCACTAACACAGATCAGTAAGCCCATGGTCACGCATAAAGAGCTGTGAACTTATAGCAAAACGTGAGCATCTCATCCAAGGTGAGGTGCTTAGAACTCTGCTGTAAACCTGGGGAGGGTTGTTGTAGTTCAATACCTGGTCCACAGTTCCAGAAAATGAAATAGATTGTGGAAATGTTGACCTTGTTCTTCATGAAATCGCAGATGAAACACCAGGATGTGGAGGGGTGTCCTTCTTTCTTTCAATGACATTGAGATGGAGAATTGCAGTTTGATGTACAAGACCTGTGTGTTCCCTATAGCACTAACACAGATCAGTAAGCCCATGGTCACGCATAAAGAGCTGTGAACTTATAGCAAAACGTGAGCATCTCATCCAAGGTGAGGTGCTTAGAACTCTGCTGTAAACCTGGGGAGGGTTGTTGTAGTTCAATACCTGGTCCACAGTTCCAGAAAATGAAATAGATTGTGGAAATGTTGACCTCGTTCTTCATGAAATCGCAGTCGCAATATATACTTGGTGAAGCACACACCACCTAATGAAGCTACTACCTCTGGCCAGGAAGTTGTCCTACCAGAATTTGTTTCAGGAGCCCGTGTTTTCCTGCAGAGTCAGTCTCTTAAGCCTTTACAGCAATAATTCAAACTTCTGTAATATTAGTACCTGTTCAGAAAAGAAGTAATTTTCATCTGAAAACAATGACTAGACTTTGAGAATTTAATTCCTTTTAAAGATTTGCAAATTCAGTTCTTTTTTTTCTTCAGTGCTTCTGAAGTTTACAGCAAGTAAAACTACCTAAATATTAAAGACAAACTCCTAAAAAATAGGGTGATCATTTTTTCTTCAGTGTGCCACGTGTGCTTCAGACTTAGACCTGTGGTGCTGAGGGACATGATTTAGTGATGTTTTTTTATCAGAGTTAGGTTGATGGTTGGACTAGATGATCTTAAAGGTCCCTTCCAACCTAGACAATTCTATAATAACTAATGACTCCTCAGTGAACTGTACCATTTGAGATAGGGGGTTTAGGTCAACTTAAAACTAGCAACATAAATACAAACAATAATGATTGGATGACTATTGTAATGTACTCTTACAGACAGGTCACCAGAAATGAGATACAATTTGCATTGAGAAGCTTTTGCTGATTACTTATTTGTTCTCTTATTTATCAAGCTGACAGAAAAGTCTGAAGACTTTTCATTACCTGCTTGGAGATGACAGGGAGAGAATTAAGTGTATAAATGTAAAAAGTCGATGGCTTCTGTGTGTATTTGTAAAAAATCTCTGAATTAGTAAGACTTGCCAGTGTCCTTGAATACAGACACTCTTCGTGGGACCTCACCACCATCAGTAAAAATGTATTTGTGGCGTCTTTGTGTAGGAAGAAGATGAAACCGATTCAGGTACCATGGTGAGGGCGAGTGGAGATGAAACTGGTACCATAAGAGCTGTCAACACAATGAGTGATGGAGCCAACACGATGATAGAACATGACGGCACCTTGGAATCCCAGCTGGGTACAATGGTGATAAACACAGAAGATGAAGAGGAGGAGGGCACCATGAAAAGTAAGGAAACATCTTTAACTTCTAGAAAATTACTTCGGACCTACCGTGGGCGATGATATGTATTCTCAACCTGCTTTGATATTTTTGGTAGCTTATTGTGATGTCTTTTGGTTGGAGGGAGCTACAACTCTTAGGTCAGTGCTCTCTGGCAGCAGAGAAGAGAGACCCTTCCGAGGTCCAAGTTTCAAGCCGTTCTTTTTAGTCTTGCACTTGGTGTAGCTGTGCACAGTTTCCACAAGTTTCTGTGCTGATCAAATAAGATGATTCTAGCTAGTATGGGGTTTTTTGTTGATTCTTCTTTGTCTGTTTTGGCTTTTTCACAGAGCGTTGGGGAGGGAGACTCTAGCAAAGGGTTGGTAAAACATACGTGCTGCTTTAGAAGTTGATCTGGCTGTAAGCTGGTATCTGAAAACACAAGTCTGTTTCAGAACTGATGCATCAAATCAAGGGCTACACCTATGAAATGAGAAATACCCTGCATGCTTCCAGCAAGGCACAGTAGGAGGAGCTAGGATCTCTTCAGGCTTGGTATTCCTTTAGTGCTGCTTTATTCACTAAGGAAAACTGAATAAACTGTGTGGTGGTGTTCTGAGACATTCAAGTTGAAATCTGTTCTACCCTCAAATAGAAAAGCTTACTGAAACTACTAGCCTTGTCATAGGATTTAAGATTTAGAATGATGTGGCTTTGATCCCTGATAGTCTGTGGAAGAGCTCACAGCTTGTCCTGGAAAAGGGTTAAAAATGCTTTTTTAAGCAGGGAGATGGCAGGGAGAGCCTTCCTGGAAAAGTATGACGAGAAGAAAAAGAATGTTTTCTCAATGATGGATTCTCACAGAAGTCCATTCCCCCTGATGTGGGTAGTCTGACAGTATGGAGGCAGAGGCAGTCGGAGATGACTCAGCCTGGCCACCACGGATGTTTGCTCAAGGACTGAGGAAAGTGCTGAGTGAGGGCTCAGCAGTGGTAAAATATGGCCATCATAGGCAAGGCTTGTACTTTTGGCTCTGGCTTTCCTTGTGAAGACTTCCTTGGCCATCTGATTTTGAACCTTTCGTTATTGTGGGAGAGGAGAAAATTCTCCACAGGAATTTCCGTGTTGAAAGCTTCTTCCATGTGAGGGTCCTCTAGAGCTTGTGGAGGGATGCTGGTTTTGAGAGTGAAATTTCAGGAGAACCTGTTCAAAGAGTTTTGCAAACTTTGGCAAATGCTGATTCAGCACATAACAATCCAGAGGTGTCAGCCTGTGTAGCAGCTTGTGGCATCAGTGATGATGGAGCAATGCTGTGGGGTTTTGTGAACAGGGTAGCTCTAGCAAGGAGACAGGGGGATGCTTAGAGCAGCTTAAGAGGTCAACCAAAGAGTGGGACGTGTTAATGGCCTTAAATAAATTAGGTGGAGTTGCTGTTTCTTTACAAATAGACAACACTGTTAATTTCTCATCATCAGTGTGTCTGTTCCATTTCATGATTCACCATAACAGAGGTTTTACTGTCTGTGGTGCTGCTGCTCCTGCTCCCAAAGGTGTGTATGTAAAGTGCCTCTTCAGTTTATCTTCCTGTGTTTAACATGTCCTTATCTTCCCACCATCCTTTTACGATTGCAGCTTGAAAGCGTCTATTTCTCTAGTGTGCAGAGGTTTGAGGAGATGACTTTGATGGTATCTCTCTTGCAAGGACATGCTCTCATTTGGAGTAGAATTGGTTATGAGGCTGTTGCAGTGTCTTTAACACGGTGTAGTATCTAACCATAGAGGGAGCTCCAGAACAAGCTCTCAGAGCTCTACATCTATGACTTGAAAGTTGAGTTTTTGCTTTTAACCCCGCCTGGACTTCGGACTCCTTAAACCCACTGTTGTGCTGCTGTGTGACAGCACTCCAAGCTGACGTGTGGCCAAAGGGTGTGAGCAGCTCTGCCTTCTGGAGGAAGCGTTGGAGCCCCTGGGTGCTGGCTGGCACCGGAGCCACGTCCCTCTTGGTGGGTTTCACCCAGCTGTGCTCCGTGCTCCCTCTGCTCCAGGTTGAATAACTTGAACCTTGCTTCCAAGAAAACTGATGTCAATGAAAATGGTTCTTCCCGAACAAAACTTAACTTTTCCTTGACCCCTTGCCATTCCCGCATTTATATTCTCTTAACAGTCAGTTAAATTAATTTAATTGTGAAGCTCAGCAGCCTGCTGCAGAACTCTCTGGGGCAAGTTCTTTTTGTAATCTTAAATGTAAATATAATAATCCTTGAAAACCACTGAGTTTGAAGAAGGTTTATTCATAATTTTAAAGAAGTCTATATTTACCTTGGCAACTTGTTATGGCTCGCAGTAAAACCTGTTTTAAGTCAATAAAAAAGTTCTGATAATTTTTTTTTTCTTGCATGGCATTAGTAGGAGAATTTAGCTTTCCTGCGTGTCAGGGGCTTTTTAACTGCAGGCTCTGTAGTAGTGGTCTAGCCCTTCCTCCTGATTTAAAAAAGTAAATATGTGTCTTTGACAGTTTTTGGCTTGGTTTTATTTCTTTTTAGGGTAAAAAGTGTTTATAGGGCATTGAAACATAACTCTGTAGACAGGATTGTCTTCGAAATTTCTAGCAAGCAGCTCCCAATAGCATTGAAAGTGACTCTTGCTTAAATCAATTCATAACTTTTCAGGCTCAGAGGAAAACCGTTCTTAAATTCTAGTATTTTACATTGTAGGGGAAGTTTTGTTTAGTAGTCAATTGAGCTGTAATTCTGTTTGCTGAAATTCTTTCGTTTGCTTGGCTTTTTTTCTGGGCACTCAATATAAATATCCAGGCGGCATTAAAAATGTCACTCTGACATTCTGTTACGCATTTTGAAAGCACTCAAGTGATTGCCTGAAACTGCAGATACTAAATTACTTATAAATCGATTGCTAACAGATTACTTATGGATTGCAGTTAAACTATTCCAGGAAAACTTTGGAAGAGGCTGAAGAACTATAGATGAACAATCATTTGTAATAACAGACATTTCCATTGTGCTTGAGAGCCAGAATAACTTTTGTACTGTGTATGTGTCTGAAATAATCTTTTTTAATTTTCCTATGAGAGAAGATATATAGTGCTAGTAAATAGCGTGGCATTTTTACTCTTTTTTTTTTTTCTGCTTTATTTGCTGTAGGTCTTTAGATAGTGGAAACTTGGCATGAGCTTGTCTCTTCGATTTAAAGAGTGGAACATAATTTTATAATAAAGCAGATAAACATATTGTCTTCCTTGGACGTTGCAATACGATCGGATCCAAGTGAAATGGGATCTAGTTTGTCTAGTGCTATAATCTGTCTTATTTTCTATGTTAAAGTGCCTCTTGCTTGTTTGAGCACCAAATAAAGCGACACTGGAGGATGGAGAACTGCCAACAGCAGCGTGAGTCGGGCTGTCTCGTCTCTGGGTGGAGGTGAATGAGGGGTCTGGAGAGGCTGGAAGAGTTGTGGGTGTGGGGTTTTTGTTAATGTGGCACACATTCAGGAAAGCATCTGCTGCAGGGGTAAACCAGAAGCTCTAATAGTTCAGTTGCCTCTGCCTTGATAATGTAATATGTAGGTAAAAATTTCAAAGAGTTTGTGAATGTTTAAAATAAAAAATTCTGGGCTTAATTCTTATAATAAAGCTGGGGTGGTTTGGCTTTTGTTATGCTATTACCTTACCCACGCTGCTAAGCCCGTTTGTCTCCTTTTGAAAAGATATTTCCCCTTTTGAGGGGAGATTGGGTTTCATTAGCAAATTAAATGAGCTGAGATGCAAACTTGGCAATTTCCTATTAGAAAAATGATTCAGTGTAAGCTTGTTAGTCTTGGTGGCTTTGTGAGACATCCAGCGGGTGACACTGAAACCCAAACCAGAGAAGTGTTACTGCCAAGACTCAGGAAACTTTTTGTCTCTGCTAATTAACCTGTAATTTTTCATGTAAAGCAATGGACAGCAGAATGAATGCAGATGGCAGAAGGTTTGTGTGATTGCATTAATATTATAATTGAATAAAGCATTACTGGTACGTAGCTGAGCTAGCTATAGGTGGTGGAATATCGATAGTTGTCCAAAAAATGCAGATGCAAATCACTAATGCAGGTACTGGAGAGAATAGCTCCAGTTTGTCAGGGTTTACATCACGTGTATGTCAAAGATACTGGCTTTGTTTTGCCTCTGTCTTTCTGAGCAGACAGTAGCTCTTCAGAGCTGTTTCCCACAGCTTAGTGTTATTAATGTCCAGTGGTGCATTTCTGTGTTTAAAATAAATTGGTCCATTTAGGCATAACCGGACCATAAAACACTCTTAGAGTTATGCATTTAAATAACACACTGTTTATAGAAACACCTACATTGATTAAATTCTCCTCGGACTGTAAGAAGCATTATACTGCCACTCTTGAGATGTAGAGAATATAAATCTTCACAGATAAGTCTTCCAGCTGTGTTACTTTTTGACTTTTATCTTAATAGCAGCCTCACTGGCAAACTTGGCATAAACAACGGCCAGCACAGTTTGTTTAAAAATATCAGGTTGTGCAGAAATGCAGACAATATTGTTGAGCGATGGGAACCATAGATGCTGTCATTTTTGTAGTTGGGTTTTTGCTGTAGATTTTGTTGTTTTCTGTTGGAATAGTGGGGAGCTACTAGACTTCCTTGTGGTGTCTTAGCGATCGAAATACTGGTTCTTTGCAGACTGAAGCATGAAGAAAAGCCAGTCTGGAGTGTAAGCTGGATGATTGTCCACCTTTGGTTGTCCTGAATGTTTGGCAAAGCTTTAATGCTAAGGCAAAGTTCATCATCTGTTAATATTTATATTTTCAGAAACACTGAAATTGGAGAAAGATGTATGTGTTTAACACAGCTATTTTTGCTGTTCCTAACACTTTATTACTATTCACCCCTGCATTTGTGATGGTGGGGGATAGAAAGTAGGGGGGTTATTTTTTTTCTGGACAGAAGCATTGTCTTGAGGAAGATGGGAGGTATGACTAACGGAGTCCTGAATAGCATACAGGAGAAAACATGTTTCTGGAGACTCAAGCAAGAGACAGAGTAGTACAAAATCACTTAGTAAGTATATCTCTGTCCCATGCACATGCATATGTTTGCACGTACAGGCAAACTGTAACCTACCTGTCTCTTCTAAGAATAAACTCAATTCCTACTGGATCAAAATAAACCCTGGAGAAGGCTTTCCTCTGGAGCAGGAGGGAGGAAAACTCTATAAACTCTTAAATTCCTTAATTGCAGAAGTTTTAAACCAAATTCATTTTTACCAGCAGATTTTCAAGCTTCAGAAAAAAAAATAAAATGTATTGATTTGTTGTTTTCTGCTCTGTCTAGATAATGAGGTTTTTGGGATATGAATATGACAGATGAGTTTCTGGGTTATGAACAGGAAGGGTGTTAGGAAATGCTGAGCTGGGTATGTGCCACTCGGGGAGCCTGAGCTGTTGCCCACGGGGTGCTGGACCTGAAGACTCCCAGCACTGTGGATGAGGTTGTTTCTCATTAAGATTCATCAGGACCTGAGCCAGAGGATGCAGAGTATGAAATGTCCACTCTTTTTCTGATGCGTCTTCACATTCCCTGCCTCTGTCCTGTACTGTAGTTGCTGGACTAAATTAGCAATTCGAGCTAACGAGGTGAAAGATGTAGGTGTCCACTGAAAATTTGTGATGGAGGAAGAAGGCTTCTCTATATTTATAATCTTTTCTGAGTTTTTATGTGAAAGAGATCTAAAAGGAGGTAACCTGGTCTTAAAAAGCTTTCATTACCGTGAGGATTTCCTCCTCGTTCAGAAAGAGTCTTAAATTATATACAACACAGCTTTGGACGAGTGTTGCTGCTCTTCTTTTGATGGCTTTGATGTTTTATATTCATTAAAAGAGATTAGTTAGGATTCCTCGCATTGATTTTTTTTTTTTTTTTTATTTTAGTTTTAATGGTCATTTAGGAGCTCCTTCTTAATATCAGGACCTGTCAGGCATGTTCTGCTTTGATTTAGTTTGAGATAGGCCATAATTATGGAAAGGCTTGTCCTCATAAGCTTCAATGGATACGAAGTGTTATGTGGTCTGCTTTTAATGTGAGGAAATCTCAGCTTGTGTTGCCATGGGGTGAATTCATTAATGATGGAGCACTTTTTGCTCTGGTTGAATAAATTGGTATCTCTCTGCTCTGCTGCATAAAATGACTCGGTCCTGTTCATACTGTACAAATTATGCTGTCCAGCTGCTAAAGTTCATCTGTGATATCTAAAAAAATAGCCCGAAGTGAATAAAACTGCAATTGCATTTGAAATTTAATATTAATGAAGTGTTGCTTGCACATAATCATCAGGCGCTGTTTTGCGCATCCTAAATGTGAGCGTTTCCAGCCTTAGAGGTACATAATTCACTCCAAAGCAGACAGCAGCTCACCCGGGCTGCTGGGGACTCCGCCAGTGAAAGGACTCTGCTCCTTTGGACCACTGAAATGAAAGATGTTGGATATAAAAAAAAAAATCATTTAAAAAGGGCAAGGAGAGAAGGTGAGCGCTGTAGAGGAGGATGGTTTGAGTGCCTGAGAGCTGAGGCTTGCTCAAGGACAAGCACAGATACACTGCCTGCCCATAAACTCGGGACTGGAAGTGAGAGGGTTCATAACTTCAGAACAGTGAGTCTGTCAACAGCAAAGATGAAGTAAACCAACTGCTTTGCAACAGATCTTGATCCCTCTGTGAAAGGGAGTATATTACCTTGTACAGGACAGCAGGAGGCTGTGCTGGGTGTCCCAGGGGATCCTTTCTGGCCTTACATCTGACTAAAGGCAGTGATAGCTCTGCTTTCTTTAAAGTTAACAGGAGTGCTCTTCGCTGTGCCTCTGCAGAACTGGTTTGAGTCTTGCTCACGGGGATGCATCTTCCTGGGCTTTGTGTGGGGCATTTGTGACACTTTCCTAGCACAAATCAACTTCAAAATATTTAGCTTTGTTGCTCCTGACTCCCCATTCTCACAAACACGAGTGTTCTTCAGAGCTGAGGGCAGTTGTCTTTCTAAAGTGTGCAGACTTGTGTCATCTTGACAAATACATCCATCTGTACCAGGTATCACGTTTTAGTTTGATCCTGCTAATTTAGCAGCTGATCACTTCATTACTGTTGATTTATGTTACCTTCTTCGTAGATGAATTTGTAGCATGATGTCCTGACTGTTCCTAACTCCTGCTCTAGCTCTGATTTTTGTGATATAAGGGAGGAAATCTTTCACGGTGGCTTCAAGAATAGGCGTTTTAAGTATTAACGGACTTGAGTAAAGAGCACACAAAATGTGTTCCTGAAGTTACCTTACTCTCTCTCATGACAAGCTTTGTGACTCTAGAATATTCACCCAGGGTAGATAATAGCAATCTCTTTCAAGAGGAAAGAATAACAAGACAGGGATTCTTCTGCTGTTAAGTTTGAGCAAAGAAGCATAATTTTAGAGACAAGCAGAAATTCTAGTTTCATTACTCAGCAAGCTTGCTCAGATAGATAGAAGGACTTTGTAAATCCCACTTTCCTTTTGAAGGCGTCCTTTGAAGCTCATGAGCTTCTGAAAATTCTCAATTGTGAGAGCTAATTTGACAAAATCAACAAAATGAGTGCTTTGATTTCTGGGACTAGATGATGCTGAGTGATCCGGTTTCACAGATATTCTTTACTGCTGGAAAAAAAAAAGTAAATCTCTTGCTGGCTTAATTGACTGTGCTATTTCTTCTTGATCATTCTGCTTTCTCTGCAGCATCACATGGAAATACGAATGGCTTGAAGGCTCTTTACACCTTCTTTGTCACCTTTTGCTTGATGTGAAGAGGTCTGTGTGCTGCAGTCAGCTACTAAGACTGACCTCTTCCATTCCCTCAACTGTTCAGACCGGTGACATTTTATGGGAGGGAGCATGCTGTTGTTTAAGTTTTTCCTTAAAACCTGCCCTTGCTGTATCCAGGCAGAGGAGAGGATCTAGTCTGCCAAGGCCACCAGCTGTTGCTGATGTTGCCCCACTGGCCTCTTGCAGTGCCCTGACTGTGTCTGTTGCCTTTTGGCTTTTCTGGGCTCTTTGGGTGAGGACTGTCCCAATTTCCATGGTACCCCATGCAGCTGGACTCGTGCTTTCCAGCGCTGAAAGGGTAAGGCTATTACTAAGGCAGTAAACTCCTTTAAAAATCAAAATCTAAGGGGATGGTTGTTGATCACAGTTTACAGCATTCTCTACCTTTGCACTCCCTGGTTCCACATCTTTCTCTGTTCTCACACAAAACGTTACTGATGTTCTTAGGCTTTCCTAAATGTGACTTTTGAGTTTTCTGTGGAGGGTTTCTGCTCTTCACCCCCCGGCAGGCTGGGTGCCCAGTGCCTGGGGCTCTGCACAGCTAGCCCAAACCTGCAGTCAGCTGGCCCTGCTCCAGCAGAGCCGTGCTGTTCCATTTGCGTAATTAATACAGCTCCTAAAAAGATGACTGTGTATCTAAATGGTAGGCATTAATGGCTCTGGGGAGCTCTCGCGGCTCATCCTTACAAGCAACTCCTTACATTCCAAAATAAATGCGTGGAGAAGCCTTTCTTGTCACCGCAGGGTGACCTTCTCTTCTCTGCCACACTTGTGATCTCACTTTCTGTCAAATGTTCATATTTTTGTCTAACCCTATAAAACTAGGAAATTAAATGCTTTTTGGCACAGACACGTTCAGTGCAGTGTCATCTTTCAGCAGCTCCTGCAAATAGCAGTGATCAATTTTTGTCTTCAGCTGCCCGTTATCAAACTCCTAAAGATATAGTGGGGTGATTCTTGTGTTGAATTAATAGCAGATCATCTTTGGAAAGATGACACTGCTGTTAAGTGCCAAGATTGATGAAAAGAAATCCAGTCGTGCTGGGATGATAATTGATTTGGTGGAACGTCTCTCTGTCTCTGGGAGTGTTTCTGTCGGTCTTGCTGCATCCGCACCCCTACTGAGATCATAGCAGCAGCTCACGTTGCACACCTCTTGGATCTGGATTTCGCCTATTTTTTGATTTATGTTATCTTTTTTTCCACTATTTGTTTGCCAGTTAGCAATCTCTATTTTAAGCAGTTTAAACAAAACCCAAACCGTGTTTAAATAAAGGTGCCCTGGGCAGGGACACCTCCCACTAGACCAGGTTGCTCAAATCTCTGTCCAACCTGGCCTTGAACATCTCCAGGGATGGGGCAGCCACAGCTTCTCTGGGAAACCTGTTCCAGGGTCTCACTACACTCAGAGTGGCTTGGCAGGGATGGCTGGAGGCCAGCAGTCTGGTTTCCTGTGCCATGGATAGGACCAAGCACAGTGTTGAGTCCAGCCCGGTGCGTGACCGCTCCAGCCCTTCTCCCTTGCACAACCATCCCTCTTGGGAAAACGTTCTTCCTTGCATTCAGCTATGGTGCCCCTACTGCAGTTCAGCCTCTTGCTGGGAAGAGCAGGGCTCTGGTGGCCTGTTGGGGTAGAAGACCACAGCTAGAGCCCCTCCTGCCCTCCCCAGGCTGGACAAACCCCCCTGCCCTCCCACCCATGGCAGGGAGCCCTTCGGTGTCCTGGCAGCCTTCCCCTGCAGCACCCCCAGCTTTCCCTTCCATCACTTGTACTGATGGGGCTGAAAATCCAGCTGTACTTTTCAGGGTTATAAGCTACCACCACTTCACGTGCTTCCTTCTTTGCCTGTTTCATTTCTGCATAAAGCAGAAGTTTTAGTAAATAGTTTCATTAAATGAAGCTTGTGTTTAGATATACCTTCCGGCAATTCAGTGATGCTACAGTAGGTTGTTGTTCAGTAGATGTAACTCGTTGTTCACAAATACTGCATTTCTTGGTAAAATACAAGTTACAGGGAAAGGAGCACTCTGAATTAACCTCTGGTAGGAGCGAGCAGTCTTTTAAAAAAAAATAAAAGGAAAAAAAACAGATAAGGCCATGTCACTGGTGTGAAACACTTGCTTTCCAAGTCTCCTTTGCAGCAAACAACTGTTTTCAAAACATACAATACAAATTGATTTAGATGTCTTTTTTTTTTTACTCTCCTAGGAAGCCTAAATTACTGCAGCCTAGGCTGGCCATCAGTAAGCTGCATTTGCATTAGCCTGGCTGGTCATGAATTCCTCTATTTCTGCAAAATTTGTTGGTGTTAAACATTGCTGTGCTTGGCCATAACAACTTACTGCCTGCTCCAAACAGGCTGGAGTGCAGCAGAACACAAAGGGTGTATTTACCTCAGTCTAAATAAATGTTTTATCACTTAGCAGTAATTGGATTGCTATTGTATTGCAGTAATTATTCCCAACAGCAAATCAGTTCTCCACTTCGCGGACGTGTTTCCTGACTGACCTTCACGCAGCTTGTCTGAAGGTGTCTTTCTCGATCTAATTCTGTACGATGAGGTTTTTGTTTTTTCTTTTTTTAAAAAGGGGGGGGAACTACTGCCAGGGGTAGAATAATTTGTCTTTGCTCCAGTTGTCATAGTGTGAAAGTGTAAGCACTTTGGTTCCTGCTTGAGCTTTTAGCTGACCCCGGAGAGGCAGCACGAGGCAGCACTTTACCAAAAGGCATCGTGACATTTCAGGCTGTGTAGAACCACCCATCCCTCAGTATCACAACCCAAATATCCTGTCAAGATTTCTCATACTTTGCGGAAATTTGTTCTGTATTTAACACGTCTGTAGACAAATAACTTCCTCAAGTATCTCGTAGCTGACCGAGGAATTCGTACACTCATCTGAGGATCAGGCAGAGTCTGCCAGGGAAGTTCTGGATCACTGGATGACAATTTTATGTGGAAGAATAATATTCCGTGATTAAATCTTAATGGGTTTCCAGAGTAGCTAGTATTTTTTCAAGCGGAAGGTGCTGCTGAATGTCCTCAGTGAGGACTGCCCTGTGATAGCCTGGCTCTGCATTACACAGACCCCACAAACCCATCAAGGGACGCCTCCGTCCCCTCTGTGCTTCTCTGAAGCTCTAAACTTTCGGTTGATCGCCTGCCTGACAGATTATATTTATTTCAAATGTGTGGCATTGGACAGTGAACTTATTTCCACTGTCCAGAATTAGGCTGTTCTGATGCAGTTTTCTGTTAAATCTAGTCCTAATCCTGCTTTCTGAAAATGATGGTTTCTGCATTGACAAAAACAGATGGTTCAAGTATGATTAACCTACTCCAGCCTCTAGAGAACCATATTTTATCAGAACAAACCTATTTCACTGGGTATTGTTACAGTGCTCACTTCCATCATGATCACAGGTTTTTGGGAGGGGTTTTATCACCCGGAGCAGCACGGTGGCCTTAAGCTGCCCGTAGCCTCTCGCTGTGATTGCACTTGTCCTGGTGGGGGGGTGCAGCCCTGGGAAAGCACATTTGCTGCGTGAACCTTCCTCTTCCTTTGGGTTGAGACTCTTGAGGAGGTGTTGGCTGTGCCCTGACTCTCCGGACCGGCCAGATTTAAGGGTGAGGAGCCCGGGCAGCATATGATGCTTTACTGGTTGCACCAGTAAAGAAATCTTCCCTTGGAGACAGGGTAGGCCTCTCGGTCTTGACTGGCTATGAAGTTAAATTTTGTGGTTTCTGCCTGTATTGGCTTTTATGTGGTCTTTGTTAGTAATCGTTATTTTCATCCTCTCCCTTTTCATTACTTCCTCCCCTGTTGCGCTGCCGTGGCTCTGCAGCCAAAGCTGCCTTCGTTGGCTGGAGCCCACCTCCGCTCTCCAGACAGCCTGGGGGATCTGCTTTGTTCTGGGACATTCTGACCCTGCATTTCTTCCTTCAGGGATGGAAACCTGTTTGCTGAATGAATTGCTAGATTTATTTGTATGTAATGGTACTTAAATCTCATCAACAAGGATTTGGACAGTGCGATGGCTAGAGGAAGAAGGGATACATTGGTGCTCGTATCCCTGATCCCACCAACTTCCCAATGTACCTGGGCACCTGTTGAGAATGTATTTTTATGAACTTCTTGTTCTTAATGCATCAGCAGCCATCTTCCTTTTCTGTTAACTTTTGCTCATTCTAAAAAATTATTTAGACAAATGAGAATGATGTAGATCTAGTTGTGCTAAAGCTTTGTGCTCTTGGCTGTGTCCTTTCTTCTCGCATCAGTCTGGGGGAGCTCTTTGTTATTGAGAATGGTGCTTGGGAGGCTCATGAGACCTGCTCTTAAAAATCAAAGTATTCATATTTAGGGGATTATTTTGACTCCTCTGTCTCTCTTTGTATCATGGAATGATTCAGGTTGGAAAGGAACTTAAAGATCATTGAGTTCCAACCCCCTGCCATGCACCTTTGCTGGTTTCTTAAGTGCAGTCTAGAATTGAATGGTTCATCTCTATCTCTGGCTTATTTGAGTAATCCACTAAGAAAGTATGTTTCAAGGAATTAACTTACACAAAGAAAACTAGAGCAGAAAACTTACTAACTGACTGTTTATAAAAAGAGAAAAAGAAGCTCCGCAAACCAAATTAATCCTTTCTACCCAAGAAACGCGGAACTTGTCTACTTCTACCCAAGGCAAGTGACGTGATATTTGTGTGGTAGACATGGTCTTTGAAGGCCTCACTTTAGTACTGTTCCATTCATAACTACAGAGGTGAGTTTCTGCTTGTAAAACAATGCTGTTTGGGAATGTTGCGTGTTTTGCAGAGCATACAACCTGGCTGGGATGAAAAAAAAACAAACCAACCTCTCAAGTTGTTCACAGTTTAGTTCTCACATTTGGTGGATGAAGCTCGGTTGCCTGGTAGTGAGCTTTGATGGACGGGCTGCAGGTCCAGAGGCCAAGGCCTGCAGCATTATAGTCTCTTGTCTGGTGGGCTCTGAGCTCCCCTTCTCCAGTTTTCTTGCTGTACAATCAGTTTTATGTCTGAAAAGCTGCTGAAAGAAATAGTGCTTTAGCAGTACTATGTGATTTAGTGTGTGCTAAAAAAATAAAATCACTTTTGGGTCTGATGTAAAGCAGTATAACCGAAAATATATTTTTTCAAAACAACTATTTTTTTCTATTTTTAATATTTCCAGGGAGGGATGAAACGATGCAGCCAGCCAAACCATCATTCCTTGAATATTTTGAGCAGAAGGAGAAGGAGAATCAAATCAATAGCTTTGGGAAGAATGTGTCTGGCCAGACAAAAAATTCATCTGATTGGAAAGTACCACAGGATGGAGACTACGAATTTGTAAGTCTATACTTTGAAATTCAATCAATGTGACAATCTTTAAGAGTTTTAGTCAGAACTGCTATAGGATCATTTCTTGTTTTGACAGACTAATGGAAACTTGAGGAGATTCTAATTGCTAATGCATTTGGATGGGGCATTTTGAAAAACTCATTTTCTTTAGGTATTTCTCGGTAATCGTAGCCAGTCATTATCTGTATACTGTCCTTGTTTAAAAGCAAAACAAAAGAACAAAAAAGCCTGAGGACATGAAGGTACAAGCGATCGTGCTTTACTTCCCCATTATGCATTTAAAATAAAAAAAAATAGAATTCCAGATGGCAGTTGGAAAATGCAGATCCTGAATGTACAGTGTTTGACAAAAAGCAGTGTTAGAACCAGTGAATTTCCTTGTTTTTCTCAAGCTTTGGCACTAGGTTTTATTATATAAACATCGAGCTTGTCTTCATTTCTGTTTCAAATCTTCAGTTTCAGTCTTCCTAACTAGGGTTCATGTGCTCAGAATTTTCAGGAACTTTTCAGAAGCCCAAAGAAAGATCTATTACTCATAAATTGGATTTAATTTTTTTTGTGAGGATGGAAATTTTCTGGTTCGAGTTCAGAATGCGGGAAGATGCCTGCTCTGCTGAACGCTGCATTTCCTTTCAATGATATTTCACTGCAAGCACTTTCTGCTCTGAGTGTGCTGTGCACCCTTTCCATGTCTGCTGGTGCTGCCCAGGGTTCAGGTTGTCACGCCGCATCCCAGAGCTGCTGAGGTTCACTCCACCTTCACAAAGCAGCCTGGAAAGCGAAATCCCTCTGCCAGTCACGACTCTGAGGAGATGCTTTTCTTTAAGGCTGGAATAATAGCTGGAGCCTTTCATTCTCTTTGTGCAGATTGTATAGGCTACTGCTGTTACAGACATTGTGTTGTCTTTGCTGCTGCGTCTCAGATTCTCTTATTTAGACCGAAAAGGATGGGGAGCGGAGGGGACCTGCTGCCTTCTCTCTCATGGCCCTTTGCACTACATTGTGTTTAGCCTGGAGGCTTAAAGTCACTGCATAAACATGTTTTGCAAAAATAACTTGCAAGCTGCCTGTGTATCACAGGGTCTGGGCCAAACACGATTCCAGTTGAGTCAGATACTCTGTTTATCTCATTCACCTTACGTGCTGTTACTTAATTTAATGATAAACAATTATTTTTCAATGTGTAGTATTTCCCAGGAAGGACGGGCTGGTTTGGAGTATCTTAGAAGTCTTTTGTAGTCTGCACAAAATGGCCCAAGGGGAAATTTGCTGTAATTATTTTACTTTCTAATTTTGTTGATAACAAGTTTAGCAATTACCCTTATTTCCAGCGAGTAGGATGAGTTCTGCCCTGCGCACCGCGAGCTGTAGGTGCAGGCTGCACCCGCTGAGCGCGGATGACACAAGGAAAGGTCGGTGCCTTTCTAGCAAACGGGACCTACAAATATTTTTAGAATGTGCAAAGGAATTGTTTGAGACGCCTGCGACCTTGTTTACTGATTTCCATTAGTACTGAAGTATCACCCTGTGCGTAGATTACCAGTGCGCTGGAAGCAATAAAAGCAAACGATAAAAGCTAGCAATAAATCCGACTTTGGGTCACCTTCATGTAGTAATTTGTAGAAATTTCACTTCCCGGCTGTATGTATTTCTCTAGATCAGCTGTATGAATGTACCGGCCTGTCTCGCATGCAAATTTTGTAGCAGAGCTACTTTTTTTTCTGTAGGAGGAGGAAAATGCTTGATAGCAACCTTAAGAAATACGTGTGGGTATTTGTATAACGCTTATCTGAGCATTAGTAGGAGCAACCTCAGGTTGTGTAATGTGTTCAGAGATTTAAAACTGGGTATTTTTCCTGTTTTGCTGAAAATAGATCAGTTTGGCTTGCTATGGGTAAAAGTCATGTTTATTAATTGAAAGCATCAATGCAGTAAGCATTGTGGAATAAGAAGATATACATTCGCTAGTGGGTGCATCAAGTACATCTGTCCCAGACTTGCCTGCAGCTATGACTTATTTCTGCATTGTCAAAGTAGGCAGGTTTGAGCAGACGTTGCCTGTAGAGTTTGAAGGATTCCAAGTAAAGATGAGATCAGCGAGATGCTGGGTAAATACTAGTTCCTCCTGGGCCTTAAGAAATGATTGAAATATTATTGCTTTGTGCTACTGCAGACTAGGTAAATATGCCTTGTCTTCTGTATTCCTCTCCCTCCTGTGTGACTAGCACCTGGAGTCTTCTCTTGTCTAAGCAAAAAAAAACCAAAGGGCAATATTAAATTACAAATGATTTTTGCTCTTTTCCCCTGTGGCAAAACCATTTGACCTTTTCTGGACTAACATTGTTCCTGCAAAGCAGGCGAGTAAGACACTATTTATATCACAATGGCCATGTCATGTTAGATAAGGGCTAGATGGAATCAGCCTCATCCACTGCAGAGCTGAAAGCCCAGAGATCCTCTTCTAAAAGGTGGTGAACTCCATTCCTCCCCAACGTGATGCTCTGGCTGTTCCTGGTTGTGGTCTGAGTTGGTGTAAATCCAGTGGATTTCCAGGCCTTGGATTTCTGAGGCAGAAGTTACTATTAACTGATTAGTCAATGCCCAATAATGCTAATGTTTAGCTCCGCTCATGTTTGAACAAGGATCTCTAAAGACTTAATCCCTGCTTCATTACAAAAAATGTTTTCAAGAACACTATGATTTATTGAACATGGCGGGGGTGGGAGGGAAAGTACTAACTATGGGCAAAAAAATCTTGCTTTCAGGAAGAATATAACAAACTCTGAGAGGAAAGTGCTGCAGGGGTGGGCTGTTAATGGGCAGGCTGCATTGTATGTAGGATTCCTAATTGCCATAATCAGATCTCAAAATTTTGGTAGATGAATTTAATTTTGCCAGTGAACATCAGTCGCGTACTGTTACACAGACTTAAATTAATAATGCTAGAAGATTTGTTTAGACAATGTAATACATTTTTTCACTTTAATCTTTCAGTAGCACTGTAACATAGGCCAAACTAGTTGTGCAGTGTTTCATGCCCTTAGACACAACAAATTCTTTGCTTATTCCTATTTTGCAAGCCTCTTAAACTGCTCTGAGCAGGTCATTATCCTAATATCACCTGTGGCTAAAGTGGGATCACTTTGGTTTTGATTCTGGCCCTGCTTGAAAGGCCTTCAGTCTTGCCAGGCATATTGTAGCATGTATTTGTGGATCCTCCAGTCATGAATGTTGTCTGTTATATCTCTAAGCATTTTATTGAAAGCTTATTTCGTTACCAAATTAGGAGGTTCCAGGCATTCATGGCTTATGGTAGCTATGACAAGACTGAAATAATTTTGTTTTTATTTCATGAGTGTGGTTTCTCCGGCGAAAACGAGTGGTGGTAGAGCCCTGTCAATCTTCAATTTTGCCATCGTGATGCACCTCCTGTTTTCTTAATACTTGTGGTGTTGAGCTTAGGTTTTGCTGTAACTCTAATTTATGATTTTTCATATATCAGTGAATCTATGCTAATTAAGTATCCTAGGGGCTTGTTTTGGATGTGGGGTCAAATAAGACCTGAACTTTTAACAGGCACTAGAGAAAGAGCACTGCAGGACACCAAGTCTTTCTGCAGGCTGGAGCTGGAGCCGCTTCCGCCACCCGTGTATCTGCCGACCATCCCTGGCCTGTGTAAGGCAGCCTGTCAGGAGCTTAATTGGTACAGACACTTTTATGTTGTCTTTAGCTGCTCTTGTTATCTGTGCTTCACTGGGAGAACACCAGGTGATAGTTGAGCGTTTGAAGGAAAGGGTTGCCATTCACCTGCAGGACCTCGGTGGGGATCTGCAGCCATCAGCAGTCATTTCTCTCCATCCTGCTGCTGCAGCTCTGGAAGGAAGCTGACCTTTGGAAATGAGGTCCATGTCTCTTTCCTAAGAAGTAACCTGCTCCCTTTGCGAAGACCTTGACTTGTTCATATCTGCTAAGTCTTGGTGAATCAGACCTTTCCTACTCCTACAATTATCAACAGCCAGTAGTTTGGGTCTGTCCTTCTCTCTCCTTGGCTTAATGAAGAGGCTCTGCCTTCGCAGGATCTCTCATTGAAGGAGAAAGACTTTGGAGCAGGACTTTTTTCCTTACAAAAATAAAATTAACATGCATCTTTGAAAGTGTTTGCGGAAGAAGGAGGAGTAGACACAGTAGATCTCTCTGGTGACTGTGGAAGGGTGGCTGTTGTCACAGCCTTTGTTTGCAGGTTCACCATGCTTCAGTCTGCCGTGAGCAAACCTGTGTTTCAGGTCCTGTGTCTCCGTGCTGGGAGTTGCTGGTCTCTGCACTACCTCATCTTTTTAGCTCCCTTGGAGAAGTGTCTTTTTGGCTGCTGATGGGGATTTTATTGGACGGGAGAGATCGGTGTGATTTCCCCTAGCTCCAAAACAGACTTTATCACTTTTTGGTGCAGTGTCATCTGTTTCTCTGCTGCTGGGGAAGACCGTTCTACAAGCAGCAGAACTGTTGCTTCTGAAATTTTTGCAGGGTAAAAGAAGGGAGGATGAGCAGGAGGTGTTAATTGTGTCTAATTAGGGGGAAGAATGAAGGTGCTGATCAGCTGCCACTTTTGTCAGGGCTGCACAGTTGGAGCATCAGTTCTTGTCTCCACCTCACTGTCTGCTAGAGAGAGACAGGCAGAGAAGGGACTTTGCTGAATTACGGGAAGGGCTGGGTTTGATCCCACAGCTCCTGGTCTCTTTCCAGTAACCACTTGTCTGGCCTGCTGCTTCCAGAGTGCTTGGGCCACAGCTTGCTTTTGATACCAGACTCCTCCATGGATTGTGCTCCTTAAAAATCCCACATTTTGAAATGAAGCATCTTTGTTTCAAAAGTGGTTGTAGACCCCTTGCTGTGGTCTTCGGTTTTGGTCCCTCTGCCTTATGTGGGGTCCTGCCAGGGGCTCCTTGGAGCCAGAGGCTGTGGGAGCTGGATGCTTCACCGAGCCAGTGGGACAATGAGTGAGCAACAGAGACATATTTCACACTTGTGATTGCAATTTGTTCAGGTAAGAGACAAAGCAATAGCAAACTGTTGAAGCAAAACATCAAGAAAACACTTAGATTTTAATAAAGTCCAGTTTCTAAAAGTATATTCATGCCTTTTGGAGTTCTTGAATTACCTGCACTGCAAGAGTTCGTATTGCAGCTGCAGCCTCCTTCAAATAACTGTGAATGTGTATGTCCATTTATACTTACTTGCTGGGAAATCATGATATTTTGTGTGTCTCTCTCTGTAAGCTGCTTCTAGCCCAGAGCTTTTAACAGCTACTGCTTAGATCTTTCTTTTTTACAAGTATAACATAAATGAAAGTGAGCCTTTCTCTTAGCAGAGTGGAGGTTTAATTCCTTTCCTTGAAGTAGTAAAGAAAAATACAATTTTCTGTTTACTGAGTGTTTCATTATGCTGCTCTCATCTGGGATATACTGGTTTTTATTAACATTCTCATTTCTGTGCTTTTACTTAGTAGTTTGAAACACTACATTGGGAACAAAGTAATTATAATAAATAAGTAAAATAACTTCTGGTATCTTTACCAGCAGGAAAGGGAAATGTGTTAGTCTGATGGTGTCTTCAGCTTGTTCAGTTGGACAAATGGCTGCTGTTTCGCAGTGAAATCATGAATATGAATCCTTTTCCTTCTCGTTAGACAAATTAGGTATTGGTGTGATGGGAGGAGGTTGAAGTTCTTACTGCAAAGTTTATAGAAATCTTAATTCTTTCAAAGCAAGTCGGATCGCATTAGGATCCTATTGTATTTTTGAGTCTGGTGGTGGACACCAGCCTGACACCACCTGCAGATCAGCATCTCCTTAGGCAGGTGAGGTGTGGTGCGGGCGGTGGGGATGGCAGCTGGGATGGATGGCTGCGGGATGCTCTCCAGCCCAGGGTCCTTTTCCTTCTCGTTAGACAAATTAGGTATTGGTGTGATGGGAGGAGGTTGAAGTTCTTACTGCAAAGTTTATAGAAATCTTAATTCTTTCAAAGCAAGTCGGATCGCATTAGGATCCTATTGTATTTTTGAGTCTGGTGGTGGACACCAGCCTGACACCACCTGCAGATCAGCATCTCCTTAGGCAGGTGAGGTGTGGTGCGGGCGGTGGGGATGGCAGCCGGGATGGATGGCTGTGGGATGCTCTCCAGCCCAGGGCGGTGCAGCAAGGGATGGATGGATGGATGCTGCAGCTCTCTCTGCTGCCCAGCCCAGCCATGGATCTGCACAAGCTGCAGCTGGAATCTCAGGGTGCACGGTGTCACGTCTCTCACATCACCCTGCGGCTTCCCCTACGCCACCCTACAACGACTGCTGTTAAAAATGGAGATCTCTCAGCACAGTATATTTCTTTTCCTAGCTGCATACTGGAACCGTCTGTTTCTCTCATTGGGAGTGATTTATAGGGAGGAACTGTTAGAGAGCAAGTGATTTATTGCTTATCAATAACAGTAAACACGTTCTGCTTTACAATGACCAGAGTCTCTAGTTTATTGTATTCTGTCTGTGAAGGTGTCATTTGTCTTGTGAACAGCTTGTTGTCTACCGGTACCTGGAACATTCAATGTCTTTGGTTTCTCTTGAACATTCATTTGGATAGCATTTATTAGCAATCTGATATTGATGCTCTATAGCTTTACTGCCTTTTGTCTGTCCTTCTGAAAGTTCGATCGATTCAAAACTTGGGAGTATTTTCTGTTCAGTTGCAGGCTTGGAAAATGATGACAGGCTAAATAATTGGAACTGGGCTTTGGGTCTTTTCTAGTAGTAGGAAGAAGGCAGTGTGCTGAGGATACATGGTTGGAGCAGAAGCTAGAAGAAAAGTACTTGTGTTATATGTATAAGCTGCTGTTGTGTGGCTTTTTATAGTTTATCATTTTATAGAATTTCCTGACTCTACTGTGATCCCTTGTGCTTTATCTTCTTTTGACTTCTGTCTTCTAAGCAGCTTGGTAAAGGTGTCAGGTTCAGCCTCTACACTAATCTTTCTGTTCCTCCTTTCCCCTATCCAAATTATTCAAGTGAATAATCTGAGCTGGTTACTGAGACTCCAGGAAGTCTATCCACTTGGAAAGGAGCAAAAAAAGCTATATTAGAGTATGCACATTTACACATCATTTAAATGGGATTAATTTAGAACCAAATAATCTTGAGACTTCTACTGAATTATTAGGAAACTTGCAATACAGTCTTTCTTTTCTAAGAGAGCAAGTTACTCTAACCCTTGTGTGATGAATGAAGATTGACTGTTCCAAATATTCATTTGAATATGTATAGTTGTGTATAGAAGAAAAAAAAAATATGTTTGGTTAAAGCAGAGCTTTTTTCAATAACATTTTTTCCAAGACTAAACCAAACACTTTGAGTGAATCTTCAGGGATTTCTCTGTCCAAAAGTTTCTTCCCTTCATCTATCATCAACTCGTTTCTTCCCAATGGTGACTGGAATAAAAATGACTTCTCAGGCACTGATTTCTTCCAATAGTCTTGCTTTGATCGTAAAGTCAACTTACATGCTGGGGCATTCATCAGTTTGAGAGAGATGGCCAGATCTGGGATGGCTGATAGATCACCCTGTCTAGGTCCTGGGAAGCTGGGGCTGATTCCTACTTGGGAAACAAGTAAACGTGTTTGTGCTCTGCTGAATCTAAACTAAAGCTTTCTTTCAATGGGAGAGCAATCAGACCATCATTTTTTTGGGGAAAAAAATAGACTCTACTAAAAGAATATCTTTCTGACAACAGAAGACAGTCTGGAATAGACAACTATTAATTTCCAAACCCTACAGTATCTCCTGCTAATTGAGAGAGATCTTAAAGTGTAGTACCTACCTGTAATTTCCAGTGTGAAGTATGATTTATAAAGACACAGGATTTTGTAATGTTTTATTCATTGGTTTTAAATGTCACCTGCCTTGATTCATAACATTGAAATCCCTTAAATGGATTTCCTTTTTTTTTTGTTTCTTCAGCCATCTGCCAAGAATTTTTAAAGCTCTGCTAATTGTGTGTGTTTCTTCTCAGCATTACCTTTTCAGCATATTTGGGGTGTTCTTCCCAGCAAATACTTTTAACTAGTGACATCTTTGTTAAGGAAAAATGGTTCGTTTTGTCACGTTGTAATCAAACATACAGTCGTTTTGAAAATAAGCCCAGGAACAGCTTGTTTATCTCTTTTATTGTTTAAGTGGTCTTGAATCTTCTGTAACATTTGCATAAGGAAGACACTCCGAACTTTACTGCAAACCTCATCAAATTCATGGCTGCTTCAAGCCACCACTGTGATTTACAGCAAGCTCAATGTATGTAGGTTTTATAAACCATTCTAAATTCCTATTGTAACAACAACAACAAAAAAAAAAACAAACAAAAAAAAAAACAAACAAAAAAAAAAACAAACAAAAAAAAAAACAAACAAAAAAAAAAACAAACAAAAAAAAAAACAAACAAAAAAACGAAACAGCCCAACCCAGAAGATACCACATTTGGTTTTAAGATTTATTAGTGATATTTGAAATTGGAGAGAGGTGGTTCGGTGGTTTGACTCTTCTCTGTGATGCAGAAGAGGATAGATGTCTGCTGTCTTACCTTCGGTAACAGGGTCATTGTTCACCGCCTGCTTTCACTTTGGTGCACACTGACATTGATTGCGAAGCACTTACTGCCGCAACTTGCTGTCAAAATTTCATTTTTGCTATATTTCTCTCTATAGCAGGCCTTCTGTGACATAAGGCTTTTAAATGAAACTTGCGGTGAGTGGGAAGTAAAATGAGTTGCTGTTGTTTGTGTTGAATTGCTTAGGTCATAGCTCTTAATGGAGACTGAAATAATGCAACCTGAAGTCAACTTTCTATGAGAGTATTCCGACTTGTAAATTCAACATCCTGGACTATCTTTGAGGCCCATTTGCTGCTGTAGCATTTAATCAGCTGAGACGTTGACTGAAAGTTTTGTGGATGAGCTGAGTAACCAACAGAACTTCAGCCAGGCTCTTTGATCGTGGGATTTGTTCCGCTGCTGCTGTGTGTTTAAGGTCAGGCTGCAACGTGCATTTCTGCTTTGGGAGAAAGGGAAGAGGAATTAATAATTGAAGGTGTGACGTTGGAGAAATCTCTGAGCATACCAAATTCTTTAGAAAACCTGTTTGAGCCTTGTTACGCCTTGAGATCTGTTTTCAAGGCTGGGTGTGTTCTTGGCACAGCATCCCCCTTAAAGAAAGAACACTGCTGCTCAAACGAGATTTAGTTGAAATGCTTCTAAAATCTTCTTGCAACTCATCTGTCAGTACAAATGTTTGTAAAGGGTAATGTAGCTTAAAAAGACAAGCTTATCCAGGTTTTTTTCATCTGCAGCAAAATGGGTTCCTTCTGGGGACTCTTTGCGTAAGGAACCTAATGGAACTGCTCTGTGTTGCCTCTTGGGAGATGGAGTCTCTGGACCATAAGGCAAAGGCCTGGGGATAAAGTCTCCATCAAGCCTCTGTGGTTACTTTCCAGTGGGCACGGGCTCATCCAGGCAAGTGCCTGAAATGAAGTACTTTGGAGGAGCGAAGTTACCTCACTCTGGCTTCTGGACCTGGTGCGTTTGCCTTTGTGTGCCATCTTCTTGCTTTACTATAAAACCAGCAGGAAAATCTCAAAGGTTCTTATTGCCAGTGTTATTTGGTGCATGTAATTACTGGGTGTACCTCGCCAGGAGACTTCGCAGGGGTGAGTCTCATGATGTGTGAGGCGTGTTTGAGGTCTTCCTCATCCAGAGAAGGTGACATAGTTGGCCATGGCTTCTTCCAGTGGCCAGGGTATCCGGGAGGTTTGCCCTAGTTTTTATTTCCATCACCTCAATAGCTTCAGAACTCAAGCTTTGACCTTCAAGAAAGAGGGAGAAAGAGTAGCTCAATCCATAAAGACTGATATAGTCTGAAAGGAACATTATTCAGAAATTAAGTACCTCTTGGTTTGTGTCTTGCCGTTATGCAGGATCATTATAAATAGATGCCCAAGTAATAACCAACGCTTGGGAAAACCTTGCATGGCGAGACACGCAGGTTCATGCGACGTGGATTTTATGGAGATGATTCACTGGGGGACTGTCCCAAAAAAATAATTTGTCTCTGTGATATTAAACATACACCCCTGGCTTTAAAGACGACAGCCTCTCCCACGGTCAGGCAGCTATTCAGTTTTCAAAATGCCCTGGAAATCTCTAGTTCAGTCTTTCCTCAGAAAGCTTTTGGTTCTCTCTCCTGTCTTTCTTGCTGTCAAACTGGGGGTGTTTCTTCCTTTCCTGAGTGAAGGAGGGGGGGCAGAGCAGTGCTGGGGAGTGGGTTTGTGATGAACCTCACTTTTGGGTACACGAGGCAGGGAATTGGTGTGGTCCCCCTGGAAACACACCCCTGTCAGCAGCTCTCCTGGAGTCAGAAATAAATCAGGAAACCAAAACTCAAATTAAAAACTTTGTTGAATAAAGGGTAATACTCTTAAGTGTTAAAAGATAGATAGGCCAAAGTTGTTTAAAACCGTAATGGCTCCTGACCGTGGATGATACAGCCTTAAGCCTTTGCAACTGAAAACTGGGTGTCTTAAGTCTTCATTGTGCAATGCAGATTTAAGGGTGTGAAGTTTTCAGATAAGTTAATGATGTTAATACACCAGTAGGAAGCTTCTCACTCCACATTATTAACGAAGACTGTATTTGCATACTGATTTGTTGTTAACTAATTGGTTACCACTTTAGTTACATTTGTGTTTCATGGTAATAGTACACTGAGCAAGATTGTATGAAGGAATCGCTCTTATTTCAGGTATTCTTCTTATTTTTCTGCTTTATTCAGGATAAGTGATCCTGAATAAATAAATCAGTTGTTAACCCTAAAGCAAGTAGAGCCCTTAAGAGCAATGTAGAGGGGAGGAAGGGGTATGTTGGGTTGGAAAGAAGCTCCATTACAGACCCACGTACCCTTCCTAGCAGAACTTAAACCACTCAGATTTGTAGACAATTCTGCTTGGTTTAAAGGAATAAGCATTTTCTGACAGATTGCTTTTCTTAAAAAAAGAAAGAAAAAAACCCACCATCGTGTTGGTCAGCTGTGTACTTTACAGTTGATTTGTGCAGCAAGCCCCATCTTCAAAGCCCAATGACATGATTTATTTTAGCATGTCCGGAGGTATTTTGGTACTCTTACTTAAGAAAATTAAAAGCATAATCACTTAGAGAAGGAAAAAAAAAAAATAACCTCTGCTGTTTTTCCTTAATCAAATCTCAGCAAGTGTTTTTTATAAGCAAGTGATGCTGCTGCCTTTTTTTTTTTTTCTTTTTTTTTCTTGTCCAGACAGGCTGACCTTTTAGCTTAGTTTCTAATTCAGTTACTGAAAAATACCCAGTGAGATAAGTTGCCTTTGTGGTTGCAGGATTAGTCAGCCACTTTCTAAGTCTCTAAAGGATTTTAAGGTTTGGACTTCTTGAAGTTCAGTGCTGCAAAATATCACTGACAGAATTTGTCATTTCCTTTGTTTCAATTAAGCGTGTATGGTACTTGGGATGATTTTTGGAAGTGAATAAGGTTATTCATACTCATAATTGATACTAAGGCTAAAGAAGGAAATTTAATCTTGGAACTCAGAAGATTAAAATGCATTGGTCTTTTTAAAAAAGACTTATTTTATGACCACTCATATCATTGAGTAGAGCTTTGGATGGGTTTTCTTCCTTAATATAATTTCTGTACAATGCAGAGGGTAATAATAGTATGTAGAGGTTATATGGATGTGCTGGCTGTAACACCAAGAGTTTGTTGAGCCTTTTAGGGATTACATGAGGATTGATAAAGTCCCAACTCTTGGCTAAGAGCATCCCTGTGCAGTCGGGTCTGGGTAGCTGGGGTGGCCAGGGAGACCTTGATGTTTGCTATAATCCTCTGAAATCGGTTTCTGTATTGGGAATTTTCTGACATCTTGCCGACAGCAAAGCTTCCCCCCCCCGGCTCTTACAGGCGTTTGAGAAACGGGAAAACTTCCAAACTGTGGGAAGGGTGAGAAGGCAAAGACACCTCTTAGCTGGTGAAGGAGCAGTTGTGTGTCTAAAGCATATGGAGGTATCTAAAAGACGGGTAGACATAGAGCTTAGCGACCTGGCTTAGTGGTGGTTTTTGTCAGGGTTAGATTGATGGTTGGACTTGATCTGAAAGGTCCCTTCCAACCTGGACAATTCTATGATACACGTGTACTTTTTCTCGCATATAAACCCTTTAGATGCCCTGGAATCAGAAAATCAAGTATCAGGACAGGATATATCAGCTGAGGAATGGGGGGTGACTGGGAAAGCGTGTGAGTAACTTCCAGCGAGCACCTCTTGGCTATTACCTGGCTCAGGCTAGCCAGCCAGGGTACAGCAGGACCCCCAGCCTGGAGGTGGGCTGGTCTGGGAAGGGTGGGGAGCTGGCTGGCCCCAGGGTATGGTAGAGCGGTCGTTCAGGCTGAGCTGAGTCTGGGTTCAGCTTCAATCCATGGTACAACATTCTGCTGCTGCCATCCAGTAGTCAGAAAGCTGGTATTGATGAAGCTTGGGCTTTTTCCCTTGTCTGCCTCAGCAGGCACTGGTGGGTGAGGTTCCACCAGTGAAGTGGTACTTGGTGCCACCAGTGGAAGGGTCACTTCCCAACAAGTCTGTCAGGCCATCATGGTGTGGCAGGCGGAGGGAAGCCTTGCTAAGCTAGGAAGGTGCCAAGGTGAGGAGAGAGGTCCAGGCAGCAGTTCTTCCTGTGGATGCGGGGCAGAGGGAAGTTACCAGTTAGACGTGGTCTTCACAGTGTGTCTGGCAGGGAGCAGAATGGTGCACGTTGGCTTCCAGTCACTCTGTGGGAACAGTACAGACACAGTGGCCTGGTGTCACACACATAGAAATAGAAACTACATTGAAAATAACTCGGATCCTCACTGCCACTGTGGCAGTAAGATGTCTCACTTTCAGTAGCCAGAAAACTCCACATTTGTGAATGTAAGGTAGAGCTGCCCAAACACGTCATCCAAGAAGGCCTGGGTCTCCTCTGATATAACTCTATTAAAATACTTTTCCCAGTTTGCCTGGAGATCAGATGCTGAGTGGGTGTTAGTGTCTGTCTGTCCTCCACAAAAAGCCGTGCTGAGATTGTTCTCACTGAACTGTTTCAGCTGCCAGACTTGCACCGCCTTAAATTGACTTGGCCTCTAGAGCAGATGCTGTTCTAGTTGAAACTTGGGAGTTATTTCTCTGGGGGAAGTCATCTGCTGTCCAGCTGAGGTGGCCTGAAACAGCTGTCTCCAGATGTGCACGGATGATAGATCCTGTTCTCTTTCTGTGGGAAGCTCCAGCCGCAGTGCTGTTTTGACTTGGCTGGATGCTGCAGCCCATGATGTTTTTTTGCTAGCACATTGCCTAAATAATTAAGATGCATTAAAAGCAGAAGCTTGTGCTGCTGAGACTTATTTTTCAAATCCTTTGAAAGATTAATATCTGTATTTTTAATCTTGCATGAAATCCCACAGTGAGTGCATTTCATCCACCGCTTTCATAACAGCGAGAAACTTCACTGATGTGCTATGGCTAAAAGGGAGGGAAAATCAAGATAATTAATGTTTGTGGAGGCACTGGGGTTTGTTGTGATTTACCGTAGCCCCTCTGTAGTGTGGCTCCTTGACAGATTTGTGAAGTTGTAGGGACCTGACAATCACGATGACAAGTGGGCGGTAAGTGCCTGTAGGTTCTTAGGTTCTTGTGTCCCTTGCATTGGTCAACTTACAGTGAATAAATAGTTAATGCCTGCTCATACATTACATTGAGGCCTCCTTATGCTAGAAACATAAATGAGAACAAGGCACTTAATTTTTAGATCAGTGATTGAAAGTATGCCAAGTGGTACTGAGCCAGCATTTCAGGAAAAATGCTAAGGAAAAAAAATGGCATGCTATTCCAACACCAATTTATATCGCCGTTTTCGAGACCTAAAGTCTGGAGCACTGCTTAGCATGAGAAATCACCCTCTGCATTTAATTTTGGCCAGAGAAATTGAATGCTTTTTTTGCTGGTTTAAAAAAAGTGCCTAGTACTATTCAGTGATCTGTTTCCTCCCAGTATATTTGATACGAGCATTTAATTGAGACCGTGTTTAACCAGTCTTTCAAGTTAGAGAGGGGCTAATTCCAGAATAATCTCGGTTCTTACACTTGTCAGAGCTCACATTCATGACTCCCCGAGTTCTGACACCTCTCCTGGCTGGCGGGCTGTAGCACCCATGCACTCCCCCACGCCGCAGCCTGAATTGCGCTCAGGGGTGGTTGCTACAAATAGTTGCAGCAAGTGGCATCCAATGGGCGATCGTCTTCCAAAAATAAAACCCTGCTTGAGGAGGTGAGAGAAGAGAAGTTCAGAAGTTGAGGTGTGGATATGCATCAAACGGGTCTGCAGGATGCCGGAGAGGAACCACGAGGGTGCCCTTGGCTTTATCGGAAGGGAAGCTTCTTGATAGCCTTGCTGGTAGCCAAGGTCAAGCGAAGCAAGAGTTTAATTAGTCCCTTCTGTGAAGAGCCTCCCTTCCCAAAGGACATCTGAACACTTAATAGACTATTTGTAGGAATTCTTTTCTACTTACCTCTAATGTGCAGCCAGTTCTGGTGGGGAATGTGATAATCAGCAGCCTCCTGCGAGGGGCTCAGCTGTGCCTCCATGCAATTGTGGGCCTGGTTGCTTATTTTCTTTTCCATTTTGTTTTTCCAAAGTAGCCTGTTGCTACTTTATTACAGTGGTAATAGTTTTCATTATCTCTGGCAGCGAGTTTCTATTTTGCATTTAATGATTAGCGTAGCTTGGATAACTTGGTTTGGAGAAAAACCCTTTTCAAGCCCTGTTTCGATTTTACCTGTCTAAATACACACAGGTAAATGAGTTGTGCTCCCTGTTGCTGTGGTTCAAGATATTTTGGGTTTCTTTGGGGGGCTTTGATTTCTGGGCATGCAGTCAAGAGCTGTGAGATTGCAGCATAAAACTAGGCAGGAAAGGAAGATATAACAATAAAAGCTGTGCTAAATAGACAATTAATTTGTTTTTTTTTCTTTAGTTCCTATCTAGCTCATATCTTTTCCACTAAGAATTTATTTCCCTGTGTAGCGTGGGAAGCTGCAATTTTATTACTTCTGTATTTTAGTCTTCAAACTCCCACTGCCCCTTATGAAGTGATAATTGCTGAAGCCAGTTTTTCTAAAGGCTATTTAAAACTTAGAAGTTTGCCATCAAGTTATGTTGAGCAGTAAATGCCACCTGGAATATTTGGGTTAAAGGCAGAGCAATTGCTGCAGCCGGGTGTTTCCTCTCTAAAAAGCCATTGGTGGTAAAGGTTGGGGGGGGATATTCAGAAAATGCTCTGCCTATTTTGTGGAAAACAAGTATTCAAACTGGCAGAAATTAGAGGGTATGAAGGGTATTAGAAGGCAGAGGGTTATGACTAGAGGGCTAAAGAAGCAGAGAACAGCTTCCTAATTTTATTTGTAGGATTTGCTGTGGTATCAAATCAAGACTTGAAAATATCCTCCTTCTGCAGAACAAATACTTTCACCATGGGGAAAATAACCCTATCTTCCCAATATCATATATATTCCGGTTTTGTTCCACAAGTCAGGATCCATCCAACCCCTCCCTGGAGATGGAGGGTTCACGTTTGGCACAAGTTTCAGGACTTCTAAGGCAGCATTTAAAAACAAAGCCCAGGCAGCATGAAACGTTGCAAAGATGCAAAGAAAAGGCTTTGTGCTAAATCCAGGGATCAGATTCGGTGTCAGCAAGTAAAAAGAAAGTTGCAGGAGGAACATGTTTTTTCGTTTGCCCAGGATAATATGTTTTGATTCCTGTGCAGCCGGTGAGTTAGTGCTCTGCTTGTTGGGGAGAAATGTGCTAAAACTGCTGGGAAACAGCTCGTGTCTATTTGATGCTCATAATTCGTGCGGCAAGAGGTTTTTGCCAGCAGTGTTTTTGGTAGAAGAGCAAATAAGAATGATAGCTGAAGTGACTTGGGGATTACTGGACGACACACTATTTATGCTGGTAGTGCAGAGTCAGTGGTGACCTCGTGCTGCTGAAGGGCCATTGAGGGACCAGAGGAGCATGTGAGGTCCCAAACTGGTCAAGCTACAGCCCCTGCTGTAGGAAAACCAGGCATGGGCACTCTTCAGCGTCCAAGAGAACCGTGATAAATCCTTTGCATCAGCTTCGAAATCAAAAAGTTTCCACTGTGAGTTGTTTGTTTTTTCTTGAGGACAGGGGAGGGGCTGGGGTAACTCTCCAGGCTTTGTGTTTCACCGTAGATCTCCTGTGAAGCGTAAATCTGGCGTGGTCTGTTTAAAAATACTGTGGCAGGTTTTCAGACCGCCTCTTGCTCAGGACAGAACTGCATAGGTATAAATTTCAGACCATGGTGCCCTTGAGTATGGAACCTGTGGCTGTGTCTAATGTGTCTGCAGAGAGCCTTTATTTATTCTCCTTTTGCTGCTTAGATTCATTTACATTCAGTAGAATATCATGTTGCAGTGACGCTTTACCTGACTGTAACAAATGCGAGTGGTAGGTTTTTTTTTTTTCCCCCTATTTTTAAAAAGCTGATTTGAAAGGACAGTAACTCAGAAGCAATTTGCTGAGGTGCACGTTGTTCAGCAGAATAGTTATATACAAGTCTGTCTAAAATGCTGGCAAAGGGATGGCATGACCTGCGTACGAATCCTCTCCTTCAGGAAGGAATTGTATATCAAATGGTCTGTTCCTGATTTGTCCGTTGTCACTACGTATGCATGGAAAGGCTGTAGGTTGTGTCCTTCTGAAGGATGTAATTATCTATGTCCTTCTGAATTACAGAGCAGAAATCATCAGCATATTCGAACAAGATGTTGCTGCCAAGGGGTGTCTGCAGCCCGAGGAGAGCAAACAGCCCTGTGGCTGTGGGCTTCCATGGGAACATCTGCACCTCTGGCATCCATCATCAGTTGGGCATTTTTACAGAGTTAAGATTGTTCTCAAAACCTGGAGTGAAAATACAGCGGTTAATCAAATGGTTAAAAATCAGCTTTCTGCACGTAAAACCTTGCTCGAACAGTTTTGCTGCCTCTCCCTGTTGATAGATGTGTTTGACCAACCTTAGAACAAGTAGTTTACATCCGTCTTTACATTTGATATGAGATTCCTTCCTTTAAAAGTTTGTCTTAGCTATTTGATCGCTGTGGACAAAAATAGATGGCTTTTACAAAGACACTTATGACTTCTTCCAACAGAAGGATTGCTGAGGAGAAGTGAGGAGCAGAATGGGACTGAGCCCCTGGCTAAAACCCGCTCTAATTGCAGCTCTTCAGCACCGAGATTTACCCTGAGTAACCGTCTGTCATGAGATGCTCTGTCCTTGTCCTTCTTTTCTTATTTTGCTTCTGGCGTTTCTCTAAGAGAATAATGTCAGTGTCCCAGGAGTCTACCGCTGCGGAGACAGATATGCCAGAGTTTAAAAACTTAATTTCTGGGAGAAAGTCTGTCTCTGGCATTGGCTCAGCGTGAAATGCCACGCAGCGAAGTGAAATGGAGGCCATCACATTTTAAACATTCTTTTTTCAATTTTTTTTTTTGTTTTAAAGACGCGTGTGCGAGTGAAGGACAAGCTGGGTAATAGCCCAGCCCAGGTCACGGGCTGGTGGTGTCGTGGGGCCAAAGCACGGTGGGAGCAGAGGGCTTGGTGTCCTGCCACTGCGTGGGTGCTCGTTAGTAATTAGTGCCTGTCAGTCCCTTGTCAGCTCATCTCTGGTGAGCAGTCACATTCGGGACCTTTTACTAGTGTTGCCCTTTGGCTTCTCTGCCTCTTTTAGGAGCAACATGGCATTCACAGCCACGCTGACGTTATTCCAGCTGCAAACTCTGTAATTAGTGCATCCTCATCAACGCGCAGCGTCGCACACGGGCTGTATTTCTCTGCTTTTAGATTTTTGCATGGCGTGGACTTGCCTCTCTCCCTTCTCCCACCCTCCCCGTTGGGGTTCACCCCGTGCTCAGTCTCCTCGAGCAGCTACTTTCCTCTGCCTGGCGCGTCTGCGCAGGTAACCCACGTCCCGCTTTGTGGGTATTAATATCTCTCCGTAGGCTTTTGCCCACCCCAGGCTCCGCTGTGCTCCATTCTGTTAGCCATCTGGCCTGACAAACACGCAGTCCTGGGAGCTGTCGCAGCCATTGCGTCCCTTACAGTGAGCAGAAAGGCTTTGCCTGTCGGTACCCACGGATGCTAGATCCTGTTTGAGAACATTAATAGGACAGTTTTTCTCTCTTCATGCCCCGTTCTCAGGGCCTGGAGAGCCCGTGGCTCTAAAGCTGCTCTGCCCTCTGGTCCGCCAGCTCTGGCAATTTGTTTCTGGCTCTAAGCAGCCCCCAGCACTTCAGGAGGATGCTGGAAGAGGCTCAGGGAGCATCCATGGAAGATTGCAGCCCTAGGACAATTTCTGACATCTGTCCAGTTTTGGGCCCCCTACCATAAAAAAGACATTGAGGGGCTGGAGCGGGTCCAGAGAAGGGCAACAAAGATGGTGAGGGGTCTGGAGAATAAGTCTTATGAGGAGAGGCTGAGGGAGCTGGGGTTATTCAGCCTGGAGAAGAGGAGGCTGAGGGGAGACCTTATTGCTCTCTCCAACTCCCTGAAAGGAGGGTGTAGAGAGATGGGGGTCGGTCTCTTTTCTCAAGTCACAGGCGACAGGACAAGAGGAAATGGCCTCAAGTTGCGCCAGGGGAGGTTCAGGCTGGATATTAGGAAAATTTTTTTCACTGAAAGGGTTCTCAGCCATTGGAATGGGCTGCCCAGGGAGGTGGTTGAGGCCCCGAGGTGTTCAAAAGACAGGTTGATGTAGTGCTGGGAGGTATGGTTTAGTGATGATGCTCCTTGTTTGTTGTGCGGGTGTCTATTTTTGTCAGTTAGGTTGATGGTTGGACAAGATGATCTTTAAGGTCCCTTCCAACCTAGAAGATTCTGTGATTCTGTAATAGTTGGCTTAAGCCACGAGCGAGGTATTTTAGATCTGTTCCAAAACTCTCTTTCAGCAGTCCAGCACTGGGTGCTCTGGGTGAGCTGACAGCCCTTTGCTCTGATACAGCTGCTTAGTATATGTGCTCAGTGCTCGAATTAATGTGTTTGGTTTTTTTTTTTCCTTTTTTACATTTTTATTTGACTATTCAATTCCCTGGACTGTGAGGAAGGGGAATGTTGAATAATTACCTGCTCCATAATAAATTAGTGTGAAAAGGCAACCGGTGCCATGCATCAACTTAAACTGCTGTCTGGTAAAGTTGCATTAATGTGTATAAATAATGTATATCTTTGTGGAGGAAGTGCTTTGTCTTTCTAATGAACAGTTGCCTGATTGGAGAGGCCGAAAGACTGCATACCCTTGCAAGAAAGGTTTTATTTCGCGTGTGCCTGGATTATTAAAGTGGATTCGTGATCCTGTAACTGCAACTAGGAAGTATCTTTAGCAGAATATGCTGAAGAATTTCAAAAGACCTTGTGAGAAATGACTAGCAGATGACTTTGTGGTTTGGGGACTGGTATCTCTTTCACCACAGGAAGAAGGATCAGGATTTCCGTATTGTAGTATTTAAGGAGTGATGCAAACTATACAACTGCCATCAAACAGCCAGTAAAAAATTCAGTTGTTGCTTTATAATAGTCAGTGAGCGTTTCACTGTGTGCTTTGGTTCAGAAATGCCTTGAAGAATAACCACAATAGCTGACTAATTAACAGCTAAACCAAGACGGCAGCATCGCTTGCATTTAACTGCAGTGAGGATAAGTCACTTAATTATGACATTTGTTGAAAGTCTGAAAATTGACACTTCTTTGTTCACAAAAAAAGAAAACCAAACCAAATCATTTTGCATGTTCTTAGTATCCACAGCAGGTGGTCACTGAAAGCAGGTGGTGAGGACAGTCATTCCCATCCTCTGCAGTGGCTGTGAGATGGTGTTTCTGGGGGTCACTTGGTCTTGGGTGGGAAAAGGACAGATGCTTAGGTGGATATTTGAAGCATTTTCAGTGTCCATGTTTTTAAATATTATCCCAAAATCCTGTCTGTTCCACAGGTTGTAATGTTACAATAATATGTAAAGGGTGTAGCTCTGGTCAGTCTAGACTATCCCAGGCCACACTTGGCATCTCTAATCACGGAATAAAACTTTCCTGTGCCAGCACTCAGCAAACTGGCACGCACAAGGCAGCCAATTAACCAAAGGGCAGGCAGACAGGGAATTCGGCGAAGGGAAGCTTGTCCAGACCCGCCTGACATCTTCACGTGTACGGTGAAATACAAATTGTACTTGCATATTTTATCGGTGTGAGGCTGACCCAAAGTGACCTGGAGCCTGTGTTCTGGGATTTCTAGCTTAGAGGAGCCTGAATTCCTCACTGTGGCTGAGGTTCAGCCTGACTGCACATAAATGCTTTTTTTTTTTTTTTTTTTTTTTTTTTTTTTTTTTTTTTTTTTTTTTTTTTTTTTTTTTTTCAAATGCAACTTTTGTCAAATGACTTCTTTTTTTGTTCCCTTCTGTCTCCTTTTGTCACTTGGCAGAAGGAGGTTTAGTTGCAGGGAAAGGGGAGGGGGAGAGAACTTCACTTCTGTTCCATCTCAATACAGGATTTCTGTTCTGAGCCTGCAAAATGAAGCGTTAGGAAAACAACTCAACGGGGGAAACATTTCACTGGTTGTTTTATACATTTTAGGCGCTCGCGCTGTCACTAAACAGAGCATGTAATGTATCTGTAAAATGAGCAAAAGCAGCCCAGCATCCTGAGGCTCGTGCCAGCCTCGCTGAGAGCAGGACTCTGCCACCTTCTCCTGCTGGAAGCCGTGTTGTGACCCTGGGACGGGCAGCAGAATCCCTGTGGGTGTGTGGATGGTGGCTGTGCTGATGTCTGTCCCTCTTTTGTCCCCCCTGCTAGCTGAAGACGTGGAGCGTCGATGAACTCCAGAGGAGGCTCTCAGCCCTGGACCCCATGATGGAGCAGGAGATTGAAGAAATCCGCCAGAAGTACCAGTCCAAGAGACAGCCCATCCTCGATGCCATTGAAGCCAAGAAGCGGCGGCAGCAGAACTTCTGAGCCACTGGTAGAATGTTCTTCCACCCTCAAACAATCAGCTCCTCGCTTTTATGACTACTAAACAGATTGATTTCTATTGAAATACGCTAGCAAGATAGAGGGCAATACTTCTGCTCATTTATTTTTCCATAGCACCTTTGTGAACTCAGGAATGCCACTAAGTGCAACGTCCTGATGGTATGTTTTAATGTTAGCTGTATATTTAAAACGTTATTCCGAAGGAGTTTTGTTACTGGTTTTAGGGGGATTGTTTTTAAATCAGAGGGACAGAAATAGGCTAATGAAAGTTGGCTCACTCTCTTTTCAACTGAACTTTCAGGAGTCCATTTTGTTTTAAGTTAATACGGATTGTGGTATTTAACGGCTGCATCTTTTGTAGTTCTTGGTTTTGTTTTTCTTTGTCAATGCACAGACACAATTTCAAGCTGTTAACTATATCCTACTGTTAAGGTACTGATAAGTTTTAGGTCACTGAAGAGAGCAGGTGAGAACACGTGTAAACTGTTCCAGCCTTTTGAAAGATACTTAGATCTCATTTTTTAAAAAGCCTGTAATAAGCCCCATGCCTTACACTGTGTGCTTTAAGCAAGTGTGGTTTCTTCAAGACCTCAGTTTTGTCCTCTTTTTGTGTACTTTATGAATTAACACGAGTAGAGAAAGCATGTTGTGCCTCCATCAGATATTACGTTCTGCAATTTAAAATCCACACCGACTTAAAACCAAAAGCCAATCGAGAAGCCAATCCCCCTTCGTCTGTCCGTCTGTCTGGAAATGTCCTTCAGGGAGACCCCACTGACGTTGGAGTTCAGGAGCAGGAAACAGTGTTCAAATGGGTGGAAGTTGTGTGAACCTCTCTCAGGTATTAGGTACTTCTCTGTCTGAGAGGACTTCAATATCTCCACAGTTTGTGAAATAATCTCCTGGGCTTCATTTCAGATTTACATCTTTAGATGCTTGAATAAAAACCTAATTTCACAATCCTTCACATTTCTGCGAGGTTTCGCCCACCAGAGAAGTTGAACTGAAAGTAAAGACTTTTGTTGAATTAGCAAATGTGTGTATTGATGGTGGTGGAGCGGAGGTGGTCTGAACGAGAAGACAATTACTGATGTCCTGCTGGAAGAGATGCAGTCTCTTCCCATTCCTCTGGATGCTCTTGCATTCTTTCTTTACATTTCCCTGCATTCCTGCCCAGTATAGCTCAATCAATGGAGACACCCCAGCGTGTACAATCGCTGTGAGGATGGTGCAATGAACTCACACCACTAGAGTGGAGAGTGGAACAGCAGCAGTGAAGAATTGAGCCTGGTTTGCAGGGCAGAGACCAAGTGATGCCTCTGCCCCACGGGCTGTGACAGCAGAATTACCTAGTTTTAGATTTATCTGGCATACGATGAAATATTTGGACAGAGCAAGTATTTCTACCAATTTGTTTTGCTCTGACAGAGGGAACAGTTTCCAGTCATTCTTCCAAAACAGACCTTGGTACCTCACCTAGATAATTAACTAAATAGCAGTGTCTCCTGAATCAAATGCTGCTGGAGAGGTGAAGTGTTCATTTCATGCCTCTGTAGGCTCTTCTCTTTTTTTTTTTTTCCTCTCAGAGCAGACTCTTGGCTACTGTTAACAGGTAAACTCCGTTGCTGTGAAAGGAACCAAGCCATTTTTACCCCCTCTGCAGATCTGGTTGCATCGGTCGGTGTCGGTTTGACGCGCGGTGCGAGCACAGCTGTTCAGAGACCAGCAAACCAGCTCCCCGAAGGGAGAGGGGAGGTGGGGAGCCAAGGCACATCCTGGGATAACCAGCCGTTGGATAGCCTCCAGTATTGGGAAAGTTTTGAATTAGGAAAACCGAGTAATTAAAAGCTTTGTTGCTGTTAAAGGACTAAAATCCCTTAGTCCGGACTCTCTGAGGAGATCTGGTGAGGTGCTGTGTGAACATCAGGGCTCACACAGTGCTCCTCTGAAACCCGTGCAATGCCTTTTGCCCTAAACACACGTTTATTATGAGCAATATTGGCATCAAAGAAACTCCCACAGCTTAGGAGGGAGTTCTCTGGTCAAGGGCTGGTCTTGGATTTGTCACTCGGATGGCTCTGCCCCCCCGGAGCTGTGGATATGGGACAGGTCAACGTGGCACGGATCGAGCAGATTCTGCTGGGAGTAGTTTTACCTCTGCACTGTGTAGGTAACTTTCTAGTGATCGGAGGGCATTAGAAAACCCAAGTTTTAGGTGAAACACCACAGGGTGGTGTCTATTTACAGAATATGCAACCTGTGACTGCTGTAACTGAATGTAAGCACTCTTGGAATACTCTGCTTTGCTGATGTGATTGTCTTAAAATACAGCAAATGAACCAAAATAAGTACAACTGGTCCAATGGCTTAACTGTCTTTGAACCTTTCTTAAATGCTTGCGGTGGCTGAGACTTGATGATGTTTCTTGCGCTTGGAGCTCTAATGCAGAGGAATTATTTTCTCCTTCACTGATTTTCAATCTGTTAGAGAAAATAATTCCCTTTTTGGTCCCTTTGTAGACTGTCTGGGAGCATAGTACCTGCTCACTTCCAGAGTCCTCCAGGCTAAAAACAAGGCTCGTACCGTAAGGGAAAGCTGTTCCAATGAGGTTTTTAAGCAAAAACCTTGCTTAATTGTCAAGCTGCATTTATGTGCTCCTTGGGTCCACCTGCATTGCTGAAAGCGTTCTGGACACAGACCATTATCTTTGCTTGTAAAACCCAGAGATACTGATGATGTCAGTCATGTGAGACTTAAAAATGTGAAGTTTGTAGCTTTAACTTTTTTTTGTAACAAAGAAATTAGCAACACTGGCATAAAGTGCTGACTTGAAATGCTATTTTGTAAGATCTGGCTGTTTGTATATAAGTGTTGGGTCATTAGTTTGTATATGTATGAAATAGTAACTTTTATTGCATTCCTCTGAGTTTGATACAGGAGACTTTGTTTGATCTTTCTCAAGTATCTTGCCTTATTTGTTCAAAGGGGCAAATAAACTGTCCTTACCTGAAAGCGTTGGCGTCGTGACTCGTATTTACACATTAAAATACTCTGGTTTATCAGGTCAAGTTTAAACATGTCAGATATGCTTTTTTTTTTTTTTGAACAGGCAATTCTTTAGCCTTAAAACATTACTAATTTTGTACCTCGAGGAGAGATTTGCTTCAGTTTGGGGGCAGGTCGGTGCGCTGCCAGCTCCGCGGCGGTTCTGCAGGATGAGGGATGGATGTTCAGGCTGTTTCCCCACATGGAGGAGGGCTGGGAGCCCTTCCTGGCGCTGTGATCCCCCAGGAGGTTCGCTCTGGCAGATGGGGAGGGTGTGCTCTGCTGTCACATCACACTTTTCGGAGCCCGCAGTCAGGTTTGGGACCAGGTACGTATCAATTCATCCCCCTTTCCTACCCAGGAGGTGAGGGTAGAGGCTCGCTCTCCTCGTTCTGGCTGACTTGCTGTGCTTCCAGCTTTCTAGCTCGGAAAAAGATGAAGCTGACAGTGAGTGGGTGCTGCCTTCCAACAGTGAACTGTTGGCTTCTACGTGGTTTCCCTGAGCGGTTACTAAATCTGTCCTGAAGGGATGACTAACCGAAGCGGAGACAGAATTCATTCAGGACTCAGCTCTGGTTAGCAATCCCGGAAGAAACAAAATAGATTTGAGCTTTTAAATGTTAGGAAGGAGCGTGGAAATCGAAGGGAGGGAGACCACGGGCATTTCTAGTAACTGGGAAAGCCTGGAGCTCTCCCATATTCTCAGCAACGTTACCGGGATATCGGGGAGCCCTACCCCCACGGGAGGGTTGTTCTCCCAGTGCCCCAGCAGTCCCCCAGCTCCAGGGGGGCTTCATGCTGGGAGCAGGGCCCCTGCTGCACAATTAATTGCATATAATTTAACAGAACCAACACCTGACAGGCAGCCGTGAGCTGGGGCTGATGTTTAACCAGTTTTTTCCCCATTTGGGGGAAAAGTCAACTTCCTGTGAAGCCACAGAAGCAGCAGTTTTTCTCCTCTCATAGTGGTTATCAGGATGAAGGTACAGGTATTGCTGTGCCAGTGTCCTTTATGCCCAGCTACTCTTTCCTGCACCCTCATTTTGTCCCATTTCCTCCTGTCCACAGGCCAAAAGAGCCTGAGCGTGTGCTTAGATAAATGCTTTGAGTGTTGGCTGACAGCCCTGACTTGAGAGCTGACAATTTTTCATTGCATTAATCACTCTGGCAAAATTTTAAAATAAGAGTCAAACCAGGAAACACCCATCAGCTCTTTCCAGACCGAAAGTGACTTAATTGCCCTTTAAGAGCCCAGGAAGACAGCCAACTTGTTTAAAAACTTTAAAACAATTGAATTCCATCTGGGAAGCACAGCCTGTTCCGCTCCCCTCAGATCAATACAGCGCAGGGAGCCCAGAGTCCCTGAATCCCATCCAGGGCAGCCACAGCAGCAGAGCAGCCTCTCACAGACCTGTCTCTGCACAACCAAGGGGATGGATGAGCCTTTCCTCTGCCCCCAGCAGCTCATGAGCTCTGAACCATCACTCGTTGACCGTAGAGGGGAAGATCTTGAAACAAAAGAGGGACAGGGTTTCCCCCTCTGTGCTCTGACCAGGTTGGAGGTCTGGCTGTGGGCAGGCATCGATGGTGGGGTGCTTCTCTGCCCCCCTGAAGTTGTGAGACCTGTCCAGGCAGATTCAACGAACTTAATTCCACCTCTTCAAGGCTATTCCTTTGGCTATCTCAAATGATTAGGATGAAAGCCTTGAGTTTACATGTGTCTCGCAACCAAGTTGATAGCAATGGTTCAGATAAAGGCTAAAGTAAACCCAAGAGTATATAGAGGCCTTGGGGATTTCTTACTACCAGGAGAAAGTGTTTTAAATTTGTTAAAAAAAAAGAATTGATTTAGAGCAGTGTGTGTCTTTACTGGTCTCCATACATAGTAGAAGAGAAGGCTGAGGGGAGACCTTATTAATGCCTACAAGTATCTCAAGGGCGGGCTGAGGGAGGAGGGAACCAGACTCTTTTCAGTAGTTGCCAGTGAGAGGACAAGGGGCAACGGGCACAAGTTGGAACATAAAGGGTTCCACTTGAATATGAGGAAGAACTTTTTCACGGTGAGGGTGACGGAGCCCTGGAACAGGCTGCCCAGGGAGGGTGTGGAGTCCCCTTCTTTGGAGATTTTCAAGACCCACCTGGATGCAGTCCTGAGTGGCATGATCTGACATCCTCTGAGTGGTACTGCTTCAGCAGGGGTGTTGGACTAGATGATCTCTATGGTCCCTTCCAACTCTAAAAATTCAGTGAAATTCAGCAAATACCGGAATTACGGGTAAGGCTGATTTAACACCCACCTACTCAAGCAGCCGGCTCTGATTTGTGCTCCCCGAGCTCAGATCAGGGGGGCTGGAGGAGCCTGTGAGCAGGAGGGATCCCAGGAACGCTGCTGGCCCGGAGCCTTTCCTTCCTGCAGGTCGAGCCCTGTAAAATCTCCCGGTTTTCCCATAACCAGCCGAGCGCACAGACCACGCTCAGGGTCGTCACGGATCTGGAAGTTGGCAGGGAAGTTTTAAAGAGGAATAATGACGTCTGCTTTGTCTCTTTGGAGCAGAGTTGTCTGATTCGCAGCTGCGTGAAGTAGCTTAATAAGGTCACTCCTTAATCACCGTTCCCCGGAGGCGAAAGAGTCACTCTTTCATCAATCATTTTGTGAGTGGGGAGAGCAGTTTTTGTGGAAATAACCCGATAAAGTGGTTAATTGATTTACCAACACTGTACCAAATGAAAACGCAGCTGCTCTCAGGAAAACTGCTTAGGGATTAGCCAAAGGATGTGAATTTCCTACTTGCCTCAGAAATAGTGAACCAGAGGGGTCCTGGCAGCCCCTCGAGCACACGAGTGTCTGGGGGAGGCGAGCGTGGGCTGTGACCACCCACTCCTGGCACCCGGCTCGTCCCCATTTGTGAGTGGGGAGAGCAGTTTTTGTGGAAATAACCCGATAAAGTGGTTAATTGATTTACCAACACTGTACCAAATGAAAACGCAGCTGCTCTCAGGAAAACTGCTTAGGGATTAGCCAAAGGATGTGAATTTCCTACTTGCCTCAGAAATAGTGAACCAGAGGGGTCCTGGCAGCCCCTCGAGCACACGAGTGTCTGGGGGAGGCGAGCGTGGGCTGTGACCACCCACTCCTGGCACCCGGTACCTTCCTGGCTCCGCGGAGCTGGGGCTGGGCTGGCTCTGCCTGCGCCGGGGGGAGGATTCTCCCATCACATCTAGCCGTGCAAACCCCGATGTCTGCGCAGAGCAGAGCAGGAGGCTAAAAAAAGAAAACCTTCTTTTCATGGCTTTCCCCAACCCTGGAGCTCTCGCACACCAGCCCCGCTCCGGGGGCAGCCGCCGGTCGCAGCGCGGTGGGGGGGAACTCATGGCGGGGGGGGTCCTGCCTTGTTTTTAACCCCCAAATTGGGGGAGCATTGGCCTTGGAGAGATCAGTAGCATGCAGATTTTTATTTTTTTGTGTTGTTAATGGAAAAACTCTCAAAGGAATAAAGATTAAAGTCTATTTTTAATCCTCCTCCCATCACATCTAGCAGAGGAATGTGCTTGACGCAGGGAGAGCGGCAGGAAGGCTTCCCCTGCAGACAAGCAGCCTGGAGACACCCCCCTCATCCCAGAGCATCAGAGAGGCCACTTGCAGCATCGGGAATGAGCTCAGCCTTTTATGTTGCCCTCAGGATAAAGGAGGATAAAGCCCAGGCAGCACCAGAGCACAAATTGCACCCCTGAAACACGGGAGAACCAGCTCCCGAAGAGCAGCCTGTCCCCACCTTGTTCTAGCAGGACGTGCTGGGGGGACACCTCCTCCCTGGAGAGAAAATTGGTGCTGGGTTTGGCTGGGGATGCTGCTCCTCGTGTGCCCAGCTTCTGCCTGGGGGCTTGAAACCCTCTGCAGGGGCAAAGGTATTTCCTTGGGGAGCCTGGTGCTGTGTGGTGGTCTTCTAAGCCTCCAAAGGGGCTACTCTACTTTTCTAAGATGACAAGCAGCATTAGCCAGGGGAAACCTGTGATAATTAGTAATAGCTCTCAGCTGCTGATGACCACGGTCCCTATCACAGGCAGTTTGCAAGGAAAGCAGGGGAGGATGGATGTGATTAGGGCTACTGAAGCCAAGGGGAGGTTCTCCATGCCAGGAGAGGGGAGGTAGTCACAGCTGCAGTGTCTGAGCAGCTGCTGGCCTGAGCAAGGTGGCCTGAATTTGTCTGGGTGGGCTTCAGTCCTCCCGGCTTTAGTACTGGGAGCTAAGGAAAGCAGCAGGGATGAAGGGGGGAAGAACATCAGTGTGATGGAGCAGCTCCTCTTGGGTCTCCAGAGCTGCAGTGTGGGGTATCCCCTCCTCACCCCGAGCCCTGCTCCCCTGCCCTTGGAACAGCCGTGGCTGTGGGCAAAATGGCTGGGAAGCCACCAGGGAACAAGCACACACACCCTCCAGCCTTCTGCTGACAAAGTGTTGTTTAACCGAGTTAAGCCATTAACACTTGCGCCCTAAACTATATTTTCTTTCAAAGTGGAGCCTTTTCTACCTTTAGTCCAAATCGTGGCCCACGAGCCTGGGGTTGACGTTGATTTCTTAAACCAAGAGTAGCTGTTAGTGGAGTTAACAGCTGGCTGGTGCTCGGCTGCTCCTCGGCTCCCAGCGCTGGGTTTTCACACCGATGGCTCAGCTCTCGTGTCCTTTGGTGCTGCTGATGCAGCCTGTGCCTTCCTGCACGTTCCTCCTCCTCCTCCCTGCCTGCTTCCCAGATTTCATGGGTGTGGAAGGAAGGGGATGGAGGAACGAACCAGGCTGGGATGGAGCAAGCTCTTTGCTTTGGGAATCATCCTGCATTTTTAATGTTATTTGCAATCCACTCCTGAAAGCCCCTCTGTGCTTCCCTCCCTCGGTGCCTGTGTGGCTTGTCCTGCAGCCCTCCAGCTCCCACCCATTCCCTCGCACCCCGGGGGACTCAAGTTCCTTTGGGCCTCCTGGGAGATGGGTTATCCCAGATGGCAGGGTGACACCAGTGGTCCAGGCACGAGGAATAGCTGTCACCCCCCATAGGGGCAGGGATGAGGTTGGGGACTCTCTCCAAGACGGTGCTGGAGCTGGCTCTGGGGACCTTGCAGTGGCACCGGGAGCAGCCTGGCACCCCCCCACTGCCCTGTCCCCATCTGGGCTGACGTGCACCCCGAGCTGCCACCACACAGAAAACCAACCTCCAAAGCGGGTCACTGAGGTCTTTAATAAAATATACAGTATGCATCCCATGCATAGATAGAAAATTAATTTACATGCTCTTTTCATTATTTGCATAATGCTTTTTAATTAATACATGTAATTCAGTCTTCACATTTTAATATACTTTGCTACTGGAATACTTATGCAGAGAAGGGGAAACTCCTTCCTTTATTCAAGTAACAGCGGGAGCTGGCGGGAGCGGGGGATGGAGCTCGCCGGTCCCTGCTCGCAGTGGGAAGGAGCGCAGAGGGGACCACAGACCATCCATACTGGAAGACTCAATGATGCCAGGAGCTTGAGCACCCTCCCATCCCACACCCCCCGTTCCCTGGGGACCCCTCCCCGAGTCCCGGTGAGGTTCAGAAAGGCTGAACCGACGGCACTGGTGCTGGTTTGTCTTTTCTTCCCCATGATCAGCAGGTGACTACGGGCAGAGCCGGTGCCAGCAACTGCAGAGACAACTGAAAGCCAGCTGGGACAACCAGCACGAGACCACCCTTCAGGTGCCTGGGGCCATCCTCCTGCCATCAACCTCTTTTTGAGCCCATGAGGTGACTGCAGGGTTCCTCCTGCTCGGAAGGGGCATGGCTGGGTGCATTCTTCTGTGCACAAAGATGCTGCACGGTTTCCAAACAGAGAACTGGGGGGCAAGGAAAAACTCCATGGGGAATTAATGCTGTGCTGGGAACAGCCCCAAACGTGCTCAGCTGGTCAGGGATCCGGGTGGGAGTGCCAGACCCCCCTGCCCGGCTGTGAGGTGCTCAGAGGCTGCGGTGACGAGGAGCAGTGCAAGGTCCCCCCTGCCCTGGCTCTCCCACAGACACGGGGGGTGCTCCCCCCCCACGGAGGGAAGGTGAGTGCATTGGCACCCGGGGAGCTCGGCTCCCTGTGGGGACATTGGTGATGCCCGGGGCAGTGTGACCCCCCTCCTGCCCCTGCCTGGCCCCAAGGCAGGGAGAGATGAGGCAGCAGAGCGAAGCTGGACTGGGGGTTGTGGCGAGGGGGACTGGGGCATGTACCCAACCCAGATGGCTTTGGTCATCTCCTCCATCCCATCACGGGCTGCTGCAGCCCTGGGGCTCCCCGGCAGCTCTTCCCATGGTGGAAATCATAAACACACAGCAGTGGCAGAGGCTCCATGCCCAGGAGCGTGCGCCCCATGTCTGCTCCCTGACAGCCCTTTGCAGGGTCTCTGCCTCCTCTCTGCCCCGGGGGATGGTTTGGCTCCTCCAAAACCAATGCCCCCGTGGCTTCGGAGCCCCACGGAGCAAAGGACTTGGCGGGGAGATCCCTACTGGGGGTGGCCCCTCAGTTCCCCCAGCCTCATCCCCTCTGGCTGCTCCTGCCTTGGAGGACGGGGTCCCTTTTGCCCCGTCATTCCCTGCGGGTCTCCCCCAGTGCTCCCAGCTGTGCCACGATCCCAGCACAACCCCAGACCCACATCCCTGGGGGTCCCACGGGCAGCAGTGCAGGAGAGCAGTTAAACCCCACCTGCAATGGGAGGAAGGTGAGGTCCAGCCGGTCCCACTGCAGGGGCTGGGGACAGTGGGGCTCACCCTGGGCTGGACACCACATGTCCTTCCATGCAGACTGATTTCCATCCCATTTTGCCCCACAGCCAGTGGGGCCTTTCGAGGCTGTTTCCAAGGTTTGGGGCTGGAGTTGATGCTGACCTGGCACAGGACCGGCAAGGGCAACCAGCCTGGTTGGGGGCTGCATCACCCTCAGGCTACTTAAACTCACCCTGGACAACACTAAAGCTCAGGGCAGAGGCAGATCCCCCTTCACGCAGCTGTGGCAGTGCCTGATCGGGGGTCACCTGTGTTTCTGTTTTCCTCACTCCCTTTCTGGCAGGGGTATGTCCAGCGCCGCGGCCTCCGTCTGCAGCCAGGGGGGAGCAGGGCCATGGCCAGGTGAAGGCTGAAACATGTCCAGGAGGACCCAGCCGCTGCGTTCCCAGGGGCTGGAAGCAGCCAGCACCCGCTGGGCATCTCCTCCAACCCCTCCTGTCCTTGGCAGGGCAGGGATGATGCCAGGCGTGGTGCCAGATGGGGAGAGCCTGGCTCCTCCGCCGTGTCCCGGTGCCACAGCCCATACTTGTGGGTCCCGTGCATGCCCCGGTGCAACGGCACAGTGGGGTCAGGGTGTGGGGTGGGCACCGGGGGTCAGACCGCGGCGGTCGGGGCTGCCTCTGCCCAGGGAGGTCTCGCTCAGAGCCTCCGAGTCCCGGTCGCGGCTGGAGACGCTCTCCACCTCCTCAGGGTCTTTCTTCCCGCTGTTCCTCACGGCCGCCTCCAGCGCCTTCTGCTTGCGGTAGAAGTGGGAGAACTTGTTGAAGATGATGGTGATGGGCAGTGCCACGACCAGGATGCCCCCCAGGATGCAGCCCGAGGCGGCCAGCTTGCCCGCCACCGTGACGGGCACCACGTCGCCGTAGCCCACGGTGGTCATGCTGACCGTGCCCCACCACCAGCACGCCGGGATGGTGTCAAAGCCAACGTCTTCCTCCTTCTCAGCCGTGTAGGCCACGCCGGAGAAGACAGAGACCCCCACAGCCAGGTAGAGCAGCAGGATGCCCACCTCCCTGTAACTGTTGCCCGCCACCGTGACGGGCACCACGTCGCCGTAGCCCACGGTGGTCATGCTGACCGTGCCCCACCACCAGCACGCCGGGATGGTGTCAAAGCCAACGTCTTCCTCCTTCTCAGCCGTGTAGGCCACGCCGGAGAAGACAGAGACCCCCACAGCCAGGTAGAGCAGCAGGATGCCCACCTCCCTGTAGCTGTGCTGGAAGGCAAAGCAGAGCGGTGGTCAGTGGGTGCCAGGATCCCGCAGCACAAACACAGCCCTTTGTGTCTCCATCGGTGTCTCAGTGCCTCCATCCATCTCTGCCGTGGGACATCCCGCTGTGGGCCTGGGCTGAGACAGGTTGGGGGGGTGTGGGTGACCCACACCTGGAGCGAGTGGGGCAGCAAGGAAATCAGCCCTGGCACCCCCAGGAGCTCCCACCAGCAACCTGTGAGGGGGAGGCAGTGCTGGGAGGGAAAGGGGACCTCTGTTTCCCAGCCAGTGATCCCCGGCAGAGGCTACCCCCTGCCTCCAGCACTCACTCCAACCCCATCTCGGCTAACGATATTTAGACACATTTTTTCCCATTTTCCTTTTATCTTGGCAGGTCCCCAGAAACCACCTAATGGGCAGCCTCTAAGTGAAGCGATTTGTATTTTCATGATGTGCTCGCAGGGAGGACGTGTGTCTCTGCTGCGGGCTCAGCTCCAGCCCTTCAGCCCCAGGCTCCCCGGCTGCCAGGGAACCCCACAACTAGACCCCCAGGGACCTCAGCCCTCCTGTCCCCCAACACCTTCTACAGTCTCCGCATCCATCTAACCCTTTGTGAGGGTGGAATTTTCTTGCAGAAACTGCAGTTTCTGAGATAATTACATTTCCTTGCTGGTTTTGTGTGGGAGACTCAAAGCAAACCTGAGAGCTGAGAGGAATCCAAGCAGCCCTGGTCGTTGGGTCACAGAATCACAGCATGATATGGGGTTGGAAGGAACCTCTGGAGATCATCTAGTCCAACCCTCCTGTCAGAGCAGGGTCACCTAGAGCAGGTTGCACAGGAACTTGTCCAGGTGGGTTTTGAATATCTCCAGAGAAGGAGACTCCACCACCTCCTTGGGCAGCCTCTTCCAGGGCTTTGCCACCCTCAAAGGAAAGAAGTTCCTCCTCATGTTTAGGTGGAACTTCTTATATTCAAGTTTGTGCCCATTTCCTCTTGCCCTGTCACTGAAAAAAGACCAGCCCCATCCTCCTGACACCCACCTTTAAGTATTTATAGGTGTGGATCAGATCCCCCCTCAACCTTCTCTTCTCCAGACTAAAAAGACCCAAGTCCCTCAGCCTCTCCTCGTAAGGGAGATGCTCCAGGCTCCTCATCATCTTTGTAGCCCTCTGCTGTACCCTCTCCAGCAGTTCCCTGTCCTTCTGGAACTGGGGAGCCCCAGGGCAGTCCAGGGATCCATCTAACAGCAGCATGGGCTGGTGTCAGCCCCTGGCTCCCATGAGGTGCTGCACCCCCAGCTCGCCAAGCTCCAGCCCGATGGGTCTGGGAGCCCTGGTGGGAATGGGGCCATGGGACAGGCTGACAGCAGGGGTGTGCAACGCTCCTTGAAGAAGCCATCGGTCGTTTCTCTGGTTTCACACTAAAACATCTGTGTTGCAGTTTGTCATTGGATCTCCTTAATTTTTGAGCAGAGTACAAACCTGTGCTAAAACCCCGGGGGGCAAAAAGGTGGTGGGCAGTTAGGGGACCAGGCAGCGAGTGATACTGGGAGGGAGACTGCTGATGAATGAGCTGGGACCAGGCAAAAGGGTATGGGCCAGCCCTGGGACAAATCCAGCACCCATCTCCCGTCCTTGTCCTGGCGAGGTGTGAGCCGAGAGCCCTCCACGCAGTGGGGATGGGGACCCCAACTCTTAGAGCCTCACAGACCAAGAGGAGGGGACCATGAAGCCCTTGTTTGCTGGCAGGGCCAGGCCAACCACCCGCCAGTGCCAAAGCCACCACCATCCTCACAGCACGGCTAGTCCCCTCGCTTTTTGACTGTCACAAGCCAACTTCTTGGCTGTTTCTGCCCACTGCTCTTCATCTTTTGGGGAAAGGAAAACCAAGCTCTGATCATGGGGGGGCGGTTTCCAGTCTCCTAACAGCCAGAGAACGCTTTCTTGGAGACCACATAATGACTAAACAAAACAACATTCGAGCAAAGCAAACAGCAGAAGACGTGGGAAAAGAGCTTCCAGGGTCAAGACAGAGACGTGAAGGAGGTGGATTCACGGCAGGGAGCGAGGAGACTTTGCTTTGACTGCTGGCAAAAGCTGCTCAGCTAACACCAGTAACACCAAGGGGAAATAATATCCTCCACTGCCGCCATCCACTGTGGCTGCAAATGCCCTCCAGCAGCTCCAGGAGAGCTCCTTGAGAAGGACAAACAGCTCAGAGCCACCGAGTTTCAAGGACGTATCACTTGGCCATGAAAGGCTTATTCCTGGCTGGAGCTTATCAGCACGTCTGTGGGTCCCGGACGGGGAGCAGCGGAGCCGAATAACCTTATACATTTTTAAAGAGTGTCAGTTATGGCCCTGGGATGTGTTGGAGGGTGAGGGGGAAGACAGGCAGCTCGATAGCTCCAGCTGCTTCAATTTACAAGCAGGGTCAGGGCTTGCGGCACAGGGCGGTTCCAGGAATTTCCTATCTGATCCTATTTGCAGCCATTTATCCTCAAAAGGTGTGGTTGGCTCATTGATCCAGGGGCAGGCAGAGGCAGCTGGGGTTCAGCTGGGATGCAGGATTAGCTGGGATTTGGGTGGGGATGGGGTTTTACCTATAGTTTGGGTGGGATGCAGTTTTAGCTATGGTTTGGGTGGGATGCAGTTTTAACTGGGGTTTGGGTAGGGATTCAGTTTTAGCCATGGTTTGGATGGAATGTAGGATTAGCTGGGGTTCAGGGGGGATGCAGATTTAGCCAAGGTTTGGGGGGGAAGCAGGATTAGGTGGGGTTTGGGTAGGGATGCAGTTCTAGCCATGGTTTGGGGGGATGCAGGCATAGCTGGGGTTCAGGTGGGATGCAGTTTTAGCCATGGTTTGGATGGGATGCAGTTTTAGCCATAGTTTAGGGGGATGCAGGTGTAGCTGGGGCTCAGGTGGGACACAGATTTAGCAAGCAGCCTGGGGAGGTGATGCTGGATAATAAAAGGCTCCAGCAAAACCACCACCCCAGCAGCAGTCTTTTTGGGCTCTTGCCCTGGGAGGAGGTCTGCCTGCCCTTGCGACAGCCGTGGGTGGGCTCCTTCCCCAGCTGAATGTACACCTCTCCTCCAGCACAGCAGAAGACAAATGAAATGGAAAAGCCTGGTTTGAGCCTGACTGGAGATACCAGCATGGGGACCGAGCACGGAGGTGGCCCATAGAGATGGCTACAGCAGCAGGGTGACGCATCTGCTGCCTGGGGACGTGCAGCGCTGGCTCTTCCCACCTATTTGTGTATTTAGGCCCCTCAGGGGACAGACAGCAACTCCTGGAGATCCCTGCAGATGCCTAAATTACTCAGCACCTGACACCTATTGACTGCCAGTGGGAGACAGGACCAAACCAAGCTGCAGTACCAGCGATGGATGTCGTACACGGCGGGGAGGGAGAGCAGGACGTGTGGGAAGCCTCTCCTCAAATTAAATAGACCCTGAATCAGGCCCCAGCCGATCTGAAGACGGTTTGGAATTTATGATGCCCAAATGGCAGAAATCCCTCTGCTAGCACTTTGGTGGCAGGGGAACAATTACTCGCCTCGCCAGAGCCATCGCTCCCGCTTCCTGGCTGTGAACGGCCCTTCCTCCTCTGCTGCTGCTTTATGCTCTCGCAATAGGAAGTAAATTATGATTAACAAGACGTCGTAATTTATGTGCCCAGTAAATCACAACGCCAAGCTGCTGCGTCAGACCTGTGTCTTCTCTCATCCCCATTTACAGCTGGCTCCGGAGTCCCCGGGAAGCGGCTCTTTCCAGCGCGTCACCGGGTGAATCAGCGGCTCGGCAGAGGCCGGAGCCGGGATGCTGCCGGCTCCCCGCATCTCCTCTGCTGCTTAATAACATGCAGATGAGCCCGTCAGTCCCCGCTCTGCTGCAACGAGTTGTTCACGCTTAACTGGAGCACGGAAAGGGTTCAGGGAGCCCTTCCCACGTGTACAGTTTTATTTAAATTCCACAAGGTCTGTCACTTGCTAATTGTTCTCTCAAGGTGAGTGTTCAGAAGTAACTGTGATGCAGATTGGACTTCAGTCATCTTCATTTCAAACAATCCTCCCTGGACCCCGTTTTCAGCAGGCTTTGAGGATGTCAGGAATTTTTTCCTCCCCATTTTTTTTCTGAAGCTCTGTGAGATTTGCAGGATTAACGGTGGGCTGGTCCTGCTTCACAGCAGAAGTTGGCAGAAGACCTTTCCTGCCACCCATCTTCATCCTCAGTTGCAACTGAGGGTTGTTTTTCTCCACAGCTCACCCACGGGAATGGGTCCAACCCTGGCAGTTGAGTCCTGCTGACACTGGGACACCCCATGCCGGCCCTGCCACTGCTGCAGCAGTGAGAAAAGGGATGTCCCCAGCTGTGGCTGTGCCTGCTTCATCCCCGAGATGGGCTCTCGGAGGGAGCAGCACCAGGACCACCAGCTCCGGCCCTTGCCATGCACTGAGTGGGAGGAGAGCATCCCTTTGGTTGGATTTCAAGCTCTGTTATGAAGATTGCTTTCCTTGGCCATTTGTTTGGCACAACACTTGTTTGAAAGGAGAAAAGGTACAAGGATATTTGCATGAGCAATGCTGAAAAACCAGTCTTCTGGTTTGAATGTGGGGACAAGCGGCAGTCCCACAAGCAGAGGAGGTGTTTGCCCTGGTGACCATCACCCCGTGTCCAGCACAAGCCCCATGTGTAGTGGGGACTCGGGAGACTGTGTCATTCTGTGTCCTGGCAGGCTCGAGGACTGGCTTTCGGATTTGTCTTGATGTGGTCGCCAAGAATCAGAGACAATTAAAGACTGAGTTTAATTGGCCTCTGCATCGGGCTGGATTTTCTGTGTAAGCACAGGAGGTGAGGGGACAGTTTCACCCTCCCCAGATTTGGGCACATGGTCCCCAGCAGGAGGGGGATGGAGGATGGAGGGATGGATGGTGGGGGAGAGCAGAGACCTGCATGGGGCACTGAGGCTGGTCCCTGCTGCAGAGCTGAGCTGTGGTGATGGAGGTCTGGGCTGCAGCACCAGGCTGGTGAGGATTTCATGCTGGCTTCATGCATTGACTCTTGTCACAGTTGGTCTTGCTCGGCCTAAGGAGGCTGGGGGTGCTGCGGAGGGGGTCTGGAAAGACACAGCCTTGAGGCATACCACTGAGGATCTCACCAAACCTGCAGGGGTGCCACCTCTTGGCATGCCTGGACCCTGGTCCTTCATTGTCTCAGCATCTCATCCAGCTCTTCCTCCTGAGGACAGGCCCTCCTGGGCCCAGCTTCCCCCAGCCCTCCTTTCCCCAAGATTTCCAGCATGCTGAGGGGCAGCGGGTGGTAGCCCAGTCTCTGCTGGGAGCATGGACCTTGCCTTGGGCTGGTTGTCCCAGGCACTGCTGCTAACCCTTTGCTTTTCTATTGCCACTCTGTGCTACCCATGGCTAATTATGTGCCAGTCCCATCTTTGTCATACCCTGGGGCATCCGAGTGTCAGCCCAGCTGGACCAGGAGCTCCGTGTCTCCCTAGATGGACAGACACCAAGGGTTGGATGCTGGCCTCTGGCCACCTGGCAGTGTGCCCTTAGGAGACTCTCCCTTCTCCCAGACTGGGGACAGGAGCAGCTCTGTGCCACACACTGGTGCTGGCACACTCAGCAGCTGCTGGTCCAGCTAGGCACTGACCTGCTTCTGGTGGGACGTCACCATCCACCCATGCACGGCTGAGTTTGTTCCACCACCTTGCAACAGGGCTTGCACACCATGGTGGGGAAGGGATGGCTGAGTCCCTGAAAGCACCAGCTCTGCCTGAAGCAAAGTCTGCATCCATGGAGTGACCTGTTGTTTGCTCTGAGCATGTGGACAAAGAGGACTCATGCAGTGCTCCCCATGCTTGGTTGTTTTAGCAGACACACAAACCAACAGCCCAGCCCACCACCCCAAGCATGCTCATCAGACACCACCCCAGGCTGATAGCTCACTGGGAATGGGAATGTCCACATTCCCCAGCTGCATCAGAGGTCTCCTTCTTACCCAGAGACCTTTGATGATAGATAAGGAGATAGATAAGGAGATAGAGAGCCAGTTTACCTTCAAGGTGGCCCCCAGTGACCTCAGTCCGGTGGAGTGCCGAGCCAGCTTCAGCACCCGGAATATCCTCATGAGCCGAAACACCTGCACCACCTTCCCGAGGTTGCCCAGCTCCGAGTCACTGCCCATGGTCACGTCCACCAAGAGGGTGAAGTAGAAGGGCAACACCGAGACAATGTCAATTATGTTCAGCGGGTGCTTGAAGAACTTTCTGGGGTTGGGGGAAAGCAGGAGACGGGAAGACACTTCGAAGGTGAACCAGGAGATGCAGAAATACTCCAGCTTGTGCAGGACCGGTTCGTCGAGCACGTTGCCGTTCTCATCCACATCCTGGTACTCGGGCATGCTATGGATGCACATGGTGGCTATGGAAACCAGCACCACGCTGATGGACACGAAGCTGAAGAGCTTGCTGGGGATGGAGTAGCCGGGGTTCTCCATGGTGAGCCAGAGGCGTTTGCGCACGTTGCCGCAGCGCAGCGTGCTGTAGCGCAGCAGGTCGTGGTTGATGTCAGAGATCTCATCGGGGGACGTGTCCACGCTGCTGACCTCGCTCTCCTCATCCCAGTTGTGGTGCCGGCTCTCCAGCTTGCGCTCATGGTAGCGGTAGCTGCAGCAGGAGTCCAGGAAGAACTCGTTGATGCCCCAGTACTCGATCTCCTGGCAGAAGGAGAAGACGCACAGCTCCTCCATGACGTGCAGCTTCCCCGTCTGGTAGAAGTGGAGCACGTAGAGGAAGAAGCCGGGGTTTCGGTCAAAGTAGAACTCCCTGGCGCTCACGTCGTAGTCATCGCAGAGCTGCAGGATGGACTCCTCCGAGTCGCAGGAGAGCAGGCGTCCCAGGCGGGTGTCGGGGAACTTGGAGAGGGCGCTGGAGCTGAGCCGCCTTCTCAGACCCCCCACATTGATGTTGATAACGTCCTCCTCAAAACCGGGACCCCAGTAATTTAAGGTCTTGTTGACCATGATCAGCAGAGCGGGAGCTGGTTCCACCTGCGGGCGAGACACAGCGGGGCTGGAGAGGACACAGGGCTGTAGGGGACACAGGGCTCCCCCCGATCCGGGTGGTCCCAGGGCAGGGGGGGAGCAGAAACACCCCAGGGGAGCGAGGGGGGATGTCTGCATTTTTAAAATTGAGGACCAGGGAGAGGGTTGGGAAACCGCTTTGGGCGGTTGTTCTTTGGTGGTATGGAAGGAGAAAAAAAAAAAAAAAAGCCAATAATTTTTCCAGGTCAAACTTTTCCCTGCTTTTTATTTTTTACCTCTTAAAGTTTCTCCCTTTGCTAATGGCCTAAGGCAGGCAGTTTACTGCACCTCCAGCACCTGGGATTTCCTTGTTCAAACAGGTAATTAGGCACTGAAGAGAGGATTTATCCCTCCAAAAAGGCTCCTCCGTGGAAAAAACATCTCCTCAAACCACCACCGCAGTGATTCTGCCAAAGAGCTTTGTAGCCCGACTACCCATGTTGCTAATTAGACCTGGTCAAAAAGTCCTTAGATGGTGCAATCTTCCCAGCAGCAAAAGCAGTTTTGCCAAAATCAAAGTGTTTTCGCAGAAGGTGTCAGTTTTAAGGAGAATTTCAGGAAAAAAGTGTCAAAACAATTCATCTGCCTGCTTTGTTTCCTCTTGTGTGTTCTATCAAGTAAAATATTAAGATTCTTTTTACAATGTTGAAACATAACAAAAACATGATTCAGAATCATTGATGACTCTGAATTAAAAATCTGTATGTTGGTAGGAAAATAAAAGCTAAAATTTTGATTTCTATTGTGTTTCAGGATTTTAAAAGTTTCGGGAAGCTGGGCTTTTCCGTGCAGCAGGAATTCCATTTTCTAATGAGCAGCAGTTAAAGCACCTAATGAAGAGAAGCAATCACACACCTTCAAACGCATTTACCCATCTTGACCAGAAGCTTAGAATAAAAAGGTGAATAAAAAGGCAAGTTAAAAGGTTTGTGATCTTCCTGCACCTTGAAATCAGACTTCTCCTCCCACCTTATTCATCCAAACACCTGGGGAGGTGCAGAGCAGCCCATCCCCACACAGTCCCTCGCTCCTGGTGCTGGGTGTCCTCAGGAGGGATGCTGCCTTTGCTCTCTTGGTTGAGGAATTATATTTTCATACACACATTGGCCACTTTGGGAAAATCCAGCTATTAGGTGTGACTTATTCCTGAGCTCTGCTTGCTCTTCAGGGCGGCTGCTGGTGCCGACACGACTTCTGCAGCCCCTGATGGTTGTGCTGCAGCAATCGCTGAGACGTTTGTGACCTCCAGACTGGCCTGTGTCCCATCCCAAAGCCTTCCCTCCCTGGTTTTAACCAGCAGCTTGTTAGAGAAAGCCCTCACCTTCTCTGTCTTTTATCACCCAGTGAAGTTTTTAAACTTTTAGGTGACGCAGGAAGAGAGGCCACAGAATGGCAGCAGGAGATGAGGGAAAAGGCTGCAGCAGACCCCTTGATGTTGCTGAGATGCCACCAGACCCCACACAGGAGAGTCCAGTCTGACAGGAGCCACCAAGAACAGGTCAGTGACATGAGGAGGGTCCCCCTCCCAACCAGGGGAATCCCAGCTTCCCTGCAGACCCCATTGCACCCCAGCCCTGCATCGCTCACTGGGCATCTCATGGGGTTTACGGGGAACACCAAAGCAGGGGAAGGGCTCTGGGTGTTTTCCAGTGTCAGAGAAACGCAGTGTAAAAGGTTTGCCAGACCGGGAGGGACCTGGAGGACACTTCACATCTAAATCTGGAGGTCAGAGCAGAGCTGGAGAGGAGCAGGTACCGGAATAATGGTTAGAAATAAACCCCAGAGGTATGTTTTTAAGCTGAGCAGGGCTGTGGGAGCAGCAAATGCCAGATTTGTGCCAGGCAAAGGCATCTGCTAACTCCACTGCATCTCCCAGCCAGGGCTCCTTAAAGACACAGGCTTTGCACCACAAAACCAGCGCTTCCCATTACACCACGTCTGGAGGAGGCAACGGGCTTGTGATAAGCCTCAGAGCTTAATGGGCTAATTGTCTCGCTTTTCAGTGGGGAGGAAATAAAATGAAGGATCAACTTTTTGAACGCTTAAGACAAAAGCGAGAGAGAAAAAGGGGTGTAAACACTCCTTTTCCAGGGATAAATTGGAATTTCTGTGACAGATTCGCTTTTCCAGGGAAGACATCACACAGCCCATCTGTGGGGTGGGGATGACTAATCCAGGTTCCTTCCAGAAGGATGCTCATGCATTCAGGCTACAAACACACACACACTCGCACACACAGGGCCCTGGGGGTGGGTCTGTGGGATCCAGCTTACCCCACACCATCCTCAGCCTTTCTCTGCACCTTCCCCGTACAGCAGCCACCCTGGGAGGGCAGGCCAAATGTCACCGAAATCAAAGACAAGGTGGTTTTGGGGCTGGGCTGGGGTACCCGGGTGGTTACAGGGGCTGTGCTGGGGAGGCAGGACAAGCCTGAAGCGTGGTCCAGCTCAGCAGGACCATCCCCAGTGCGTGGCTGTGGGTGAGATGGCAAAATCCCGAGAGCCAGGGAGGAGACGGCTCCCACCTCTCTCCTAGCTCAAGAGAAAAAAGTGGGTGTCAGGACCCTGTAAGCCCTTGTACCCCAGGGAAATCCCTCCCTCCATCTCTCCATCCCTCCCACGCAGGAAGCAGAGCGAGGAGAAGGGTCGCGAACTGTCTGAGATGCTCCTTTCTGATGTTCGCTTCTGAATAGAGCAAATTATTGCTGCCCACATACAGCTTTCATGGAGGAATCTAAAGCAGCAATTAATAGTTTTATAACTCTTTCTCCCTGCTCATTTCATGACTAGCTAAGCTCAGCTTTAGAACAAAACTGAGGTTTGAACTAAGACCTGGCGTGATCTCCCCTGTTGGATGCGCCCGGCTCGCGTTTGCAGGGGTATCTGCTGGGAAACAGAAGCTTACGTCGGGAAGGTCGGGTGTTTTTTTATTTCAAAGCACAATGGACAGAGAATACAAATGTGTCTGTCTGGAATAATGTGAATTTGCAAAATTTTCCTCTAGTTAAAGCAAAATTGCCATAAATGACTGGTAAAATAGAACAGACAAAGCCTGTTTCTTTCCGATAAATGTTGAAATACACTGTAATCTATTTTAAGGAGACAACCACCAGAATTACACAAGCCCAGTGCGAGCTGGGTGTTGGGCACTCAAATGAATATGTATCTTGTGGAGAAAAAAATCTCTGATACATGCATTTATGACAGTAAAAAATATAAAAACAGATCAAGCATATCTGAAAGAAATGCTAGAAGAGTTTCCCTTGACAACGTATTTTTTTCTTAAAGCCTTTCAAATGGAAGTTATGTATATTTATTCTAACTGGGAGAGGGGACCCACGGGAGTGGGAAGGAAGATGCTAATAGACATTCAAGAGAGGATGCAGCAAGTGCAGGGAGTATCGCACACAGGGGCTTTTCCAACCAGGTACAATGGATTTAGATTAACAGTCCAAATAAAAAGCCCTGTACTTACAGCTCAGCGAGGCTTCCCAGCAGGGAGTCGTGTGGCTTGTCTCAAAGGAGCCATTAGAAATGCGTAGAGAAGGAGGAAACCCTTCATCCTTTGCCTGTAGCCCAGTCCCACATGCCCTGTTACCCCAGCCTAGCGACCCCACACACCCCAGATGTGCAGGGCTGGTGGCTGCAAATCCCTGGAGGAAGTCCTGAGCGGGATGCCCATAGGGCTGGGGGTCCCCCTCTGGGTACCTGGGGGGGCAGTGGGGCTGTCTGACCTCCCAGCTCCTGCAGGGTGCTGTCCCTATCAGCCATGCACTGGGGAAGGACTAAAGGTGGGGAGAAGCCTGCTTTCTGGTCAACCAAAAGTGCCCATGAGGAGTCCTGTCCCCATCACTGAGGGTCCCTGTGCCCGTCCACCTGAGGATGCTGAGGACCAAGCCCTTCCTTCGGCAGTGCCAGGGGGGAGGATGGAAGGGGGATTCCCACCGCCGGCTGCTCCCCGCAGGCAGAGCTTAATCCGCTGCTGTACACTGAGAGGCCACCCAAACGCCCAGGGCTGGGGATGCAGATGATGGGGGGGGACTCCCTGCTCGCTTTGGGGTGCGGGAGGGGGTGATTACCAACAGTTGGGGTCTCTACTGCCAGCGGGCAGCCCACTGCCTGCTACAGATGATGCCCTGCCCTGTGCCAGCCTCTGCTCTCAGGTCCCAGGCGGTGGGTACCACTCTCCGGAGGGGCCCCCCGTGCCCTGCTCCCCTGAAAAGGGGGACACGCACCCCCCGTGGGGGCAAGGCTTCGGGGAGGGGGTCTCTCCTACACCCACCTGCGGAGAGATGGGAAGGGGTATCCCTGTGCTCCGGTTCCCAGCAGCATCCCGGGATGCGGTCGCTGCCTTGGTGGCTCCCAGCTCATCCCGGGCTGTCGGTGCCTCCCTTCCCCGCTCACCCCGCTGTGCCGCTGCCCCGTTCCCTGCTCACCCCCTTCCCCCCCGCCTCTCCCCCCACATGCCGCTGCTCCCGTTGCCCTCTCACCCCAGGATGCCGGTGCCCCGGTTGCCCGCTGCTCCTCAGGGTGCCGATCCCTGCAGTGCCCGGGGGTGCCGGTGCCCGGGGGTGCCTGCGCCCCGCTCCCTGCTCCTCCCTGGGATGCCCATCTCACGCTCCTCGCCGCCCCCGGGGGATGCCGGTGCCCCGGATCCCCCTCCCCGCCCCGCGATGCCGGCTCCTCGGGATGCCGGTGGCTGCCGCACCCCGGGATGCCGGGTACCCCGGGTCCCCGCGCTGCCGGTGCCTGCAGCACCCCGGGGAACCGGAGCCCGGCCCCACTCCTCCGCTCACCTGCCTCGGCGCCGCCCCCGCCGCAGCGTGCGCGGAGCCGCGGAGCCCTGCGGGGCCGGCGGCGGCGGCAGAAGCTCGGCGGAACCGGAGGGGACGGGGGGTCCCGCCCGTCGCCCCTCCCGGGGTGCCGCCCTCCCGCCCGCCCGGAGCCGCGGGGTGGGAGCGGGGAGGCGAGGTCTACCCCCGGCGGATGCGGTGCGTCCGGTCCCTCCCGGTGCTCCGGGGAGTCCACGGGGGCGACCTCCCCTCCCCGAGCTCCGGGAGGGAGAGATGGCTGGGGATGCCCCGGGGATGCCCCGGGGGGAAGCCCACCCCTTCCCTCGGAGAAGCCCACCGGGATGGCAACACGGGGGACCCGATTTTGGCCAAACCGGCTGGCGGGTTGGCACAACTCTGGTGTGAGGCAGGTGGTCTCTGGCAGTAGGGTGGGTAACCTGGGCCAGGCATGGGTATGCCCACCCCGATGGCCTTACCTTACCTGCTGGAAGCGCCTGCGGGACGGCTGGTGGGGGCCGGGGTGGGGGTACAACCCTCGTCCTCTCCTGGCCTACCCCAGCGCTTGGCAAAGCTGCCCAAGTGGTGAATGCTGCCCTTTGGGGGGGTGAGCCCCAGGGGGTATCTGGGGTGCAGCGTCCTGTCCCGTGCTGTGGGCGCTCAGGCCGAGCAGGGCCCCAGCAGCAGTGCCTCCCTGTGCCGGGCACACCATGTCCCTCTGCCCTCGCAGTCACCCTCCGGGCGATCCAGCTCCATCTTCCTCCTTGGGACTGGGGGTGAGTAAGGCACCGGGGCAGCTCCCCCCCGGGGAAGAGCCTCCCAGGCTGGCGGAGCTCCCCGTTGTCTCTTTAGACGCTGGTTGGGGAAGGCAGAGAGTCCCAGGCATGGCACACGCTGCGTTTCAGGTCAGCGAGCTGCCACCGCCACCCGGGGCCATCCCTGCACGGCTTGGGGACCGCTGCGAGCACCCCAACTCCCCAAAAAGTCAGCGGCCAGAGTAGAGAGACGGCAAAGAGAGGATGGGAGACCTTCCTGGGGTGACGGCCAGGGCTGCACGTCCGTGCAGAGATGGCTCATTGCTCCGGCAGCCGGCACAGAGCTGCTGGGTCAGAGCGGCGACACGCACGGGGCCAGACTTCACACCATCCTCCTCAGCAGATCCGTCAGCTTGGCTGATTCCAGCCCCAGGGGCTGGAGCCCAAGGGCCCTCACCCTTCTCTGGGCTTGCCTGTGGCTGGCTGAGAGCTCTTCTTGGTGGCGAGCATCCCCCGCCTCCCGCTGCGCTGCCAGCCCCGTCCCTGCGCCAGGCAGCGCTCGCCGCTGCGGGGCCATCAGCGTGTTTCCATGTGTGTGATGTGTCAGACTGTGTGTGCCGTGTGCTTGTTTACATGGGAAAGGAGGCAGCGGAGGGAGGGGGAAGGGACGACTTGGAGGGAGGCCTCAGAAAAGAAAAAAAAAAAAAAAAAACAAAAAAAACCCAAGGAAAAAAAAAAAAAAAAAATTGAGGGAAATTCTCTTTT
>NW_015090832.1:135256-144751 GCF_001431845.1 Calidris pugnax | reverse complement strand
GGTGCTCCAAGATGCGTTCTCCATTTTCAACCTGGAGGGAAGCAGAGTGACATAAGCACAGAAAAAAAAAAAAAAAAAAAAAAAAAAACACACAAAACCCAAGGAAAAAAAAAAAAAAAAAATTGAGGGAAATTCCTCTGTTCAGTGATATGAAGCAAAAAGCATTTATTTTTATGGCAATTAGGGATGGCTGAGCATCCCTGGAAGCTGCAAGATGAACATGCCCAGCTCTGTCTGCTCTGGGCTCTTGCAGCAGACACCCTCAGCCCGGCTCGCAGCGGGTGCTGAGCCCCAGTGGGGTGCTGCTCGCGGGGTGGGAGGAGGGCTGGCTCCCACACGGGGTTTTCTCCTCCTGTCACTGACATCCTGTGATCAGCGTGAATTTTCTTCTCCCTTCTGAAAGTATTTCTCAGCCAGCCATTTTTTTTTTTTTCCAGGGAGGGAGCCATGCCTGGCACTGCCGTGGTGCCCACTCCGTCTGGCACTTTGTCTCTGCACCAAGGACATCGTTTACACATCGCCACAGGGCAGACCTGAGCTCTGTCACCCACCCAAAAAAACTCATCTCTCCCAGCACCGGCAGGTTTGCTGAGTGTTCAGAGGTGTGCAGAGGAGCTGAAGCACGAGTGGGACGTGTGGCAGGGAGCTGCTCTGCCTGTAATGCCACCAGGCTGGAGGGGTCACCCTGGGAGAAGCTGGGGAGACCCGGAGGGGAGAGACACCTCCGTGTCTCCTGCTGCAGCTCAAATCTATGACTGGAAGGGGCTGCAGGAGAACAAAGTTCACCTTTTGGGCTGCAGAGGCCCCACGTAGGCTTGTGCTGGCATCAGGGCATCCTTCAGGGGGGACTTGGCTGCAGCATCAGTGGCTCCTGAGGAGAATTTTCCCTTTGCTGCACAAACTCAGATGCGAACGGCCGGACTCCCCCGTTAGCCAACCCGAGCTTGTTGGCCTGACTTCACACTGATGCTGGCAAACCATAGCAGGAAAGAGAAACTCCCATTTTAAGGCTCTTTCCCAGCAAATTGAGGTGCAAAGGCCCTTCTTTGGCTGTGCTGGGAGGCTGCAGGTCCCCGTGGCAGGGGCCAGCCCTGCTCCTCCACCGCCCCTCCTGAGCTCACTGGCAGAGATGTGGCGATGGGAACGGGCAGAAAATCAGGTCAGCTGGAAAAGCCTCGCCATCTCTTCCTTTCATGTCTCCCCCCATCTTCCTCTCCTGGGGAAGGCAGGTCTCCTTCCTCCCGCTGAAGCCCCGGGGGGGGGAATTTTGTTGATAACCACATGGCAAATCCTCCAGGCGGGGATGAAGCCTCTTGCCGTGGTCTCTTCTGCAGCCTGGAAGCAAATGGCAGAGGCAGGGTGAGTCTGAAGCCAGCAGCCATTTCAGTGCTGCAGTGAGTCATCCCGAAAGGCGCTCAGCTTGTGGCAGCTCCTCTCCTTTCTTCTTCCTGCCTGGGTTTTTTTTTTTTCTTTTTTTTTTTCTTTTTTTTTAATAGCTGATGTAGCAATAAATTAAAAAATAGGCGAACATATATATGAATATAACATGTCTGCAGAGCTCCTTTAATTAAAAGAAAAATCTTCAAGCACTTTTCGGCCCCTTGGACATCCGTTGTGAAAGGCTGGAGCTGCTGGGTACCTGCTACGTGGGAGGGTGGGACAGAGTGGGGCAGACCTGTGAGAGGGGGGGGTCTGTGGGGCTGCTCATGGGGGGTGATTAATGCTGGGGACACAAAGACAAAGCATTTAACAAATAGTCCTTTCCAGAGGGAAAAAAGCTAAATTAGGGCAGACGCAAAAGCCTGGGCTTGCGGTTTTCAGTGGAAAAGACTTTTGGGCTTTCCTTAATACTGTGTTTTTTTCCCCGTGGTTTCTTTGCTTGCTGATGTGTTTGTCCCTCCATGGATTCCTATGAGGCCTGGAAGAAGATAGCTCCAGCCAGAGGGGTTTGAGCTTCTCCTTCCCATTCTCGTGCCACCATCTGTCCCCGAGCAGCCTTCCCTCCCCCCGGAGCCAGCCCACAGGGTAGCGGGGAGGGAAAGCTGTCGTGATGGCAGCGTCTGCTGAGCAGGAGAAGGGGAGTGGGGACCATCAGCTCTGGGGGTCCCATCCCCACAACCCCCATCTTCCTCCCAGAGCCACAGAGTGTCTGTTGGTGCTGCTGACAGAGGAGTCTCAGCCTTCTCCATGCTGAGATTATTTAACCAACCTCCTTCAGATTTGAGCCTCTCCAAGGTTGTGCCGGAGCCCTTGGAGGCACCTGTGCCATCCAGCCCCTGCAGAAGGTGACTGTGTTGCCATCTGTCTATGGTGGGCACGGGACAGGCTCGTGGTGTATCTCCTGGCTACAGCCCATGGCTCCGACTGCCTGAAATGTTTTTGGCTTGGAGTTTTACTGAGCCCCCTGGGTCCCTAAGCCAGACAAGATTAACGAACGTTCGCTGAACTTGCTGGAGACCTTGGCTTGCAGTTGGGCTGTGAAGCTGCAACCAGAAACATGAGGAAATTTGGAGAGTCTTAATGCATCTGTGGCTATTCTTTATATAGATGGCCAACCTCTGGAGAGGGAACAGGGAGATGCTGCAGTGTAAGGTCAGGCACTTCAGAGGGGTCATTTACTGTCTAGGAGGCTTCCACTTTCCCCGAGGACATGCCTTGTCCCCATCTTATAGCAACTTGGAATCTTGGAATCTCCAATGTGCCAATCTCTGTCTGTGCCACAGGATGTTTCACTGTCTTCCAACGCCCAGGACATGCCCCCAAAATCGAATTCAACAAAGCCAAGGGCCATTCCCAGGCTCATCATTAACCTACTGGAACATCTTGGGCCAGGGCTTCCCATGGGGCCAGTAGCGCTCTCCAGACCATTCCCAGCAGGGCTAGGAGCAGGGATGCTGCATGGTGTTAGAGGAGGGCCCAGGCTAGTTCACTCCCCCCAGGTGGGTGCCCTGTGTGGCAGATTGGCCCTGCCGTGGTTCAGGGCTGGTGACTTACTGCTGGCCCCAGGAAGGCTGCAGAGCCCTGGTGGGGGGAGCAGGGGTGTCTGATGGCTCCTCGGCCTCCTGGTAGATATTCCTCTGCTGCTGTGAGCAGAATCACTGCTGCCTTTGTGTCAGAGCCCAGATTTTACAACACCAGCTATGGATGTTTCCTGCCGTACAGCTGGTCTGGCTGCTTGTTGCCATATTTTTGTAATTTTAGAGGTTGTTTTTTTTTACCAGAAGCCTTTGAGCAAGCAGTAAAGGAGCAGCCAGGGAGGGATGCAGGGGCAGACCCAAGGACAAGAGCTCACTGGCTGAGCCTGGCTGGTCGAGAGAGGCTCGGGCACCCGCTCCTGCAAAACACACACAGGACCCCACACTTAAGACCTCCTTCCACCAGCATCACCATGGGCTCCCTTCACTCTTCGATTGACTTTAAGGAATCCAGAGGTTGCCTTTTTAGACATGTTCCCAGCAAGAAAGGACACATCTACCTTCTTTCCAAAGTCTCAGAGCAGTGGAAGAAGTATTTGCATCCCTAGTGGTGGACAGCCCGTGCTGGGACGTGGTGTGGCCCTCGGGCAGGAGCCCCATTTCCTGGGCTCTGGAAGGAGCCTCCTGATGGCATTTCAGAAAAAAATTTTTTTTTTTTTCTATTTTTAGTGGCCGTAGTGCACAGAGCCAGGGAGGCAGTATGTGAGTCCCCAGCGCTGGCCCAGCCCCGTGCTGGAGACCAGGGCTAATGTGACGAGCAGTCGTGCATCTCTGAGGATGCTCGGGGCAGCGTCGGGCTCCCTGGGCTCATTAACGTGATCCAGTCACAGGAGCTCCTGATGCAGAAAGGTATTTGGGCAACAGCCCATTGCCTGCTTTTTTGGTCTCTGCTTGGCCAGGCTCTGATCATGTTGGGACCGGGGGGTTTCTCTGATTTGTACCATCTCTCTGATTCAAGCCTTGAAGGTCCGAACCTCCCCATTTCCCTGTCCGTGCAAGAACCCAACACGACGGTCTGCGATGCTGCGCGGCTTTCGCCCGTCTCTCCCTGATTAATGTGAAACCCAGCCCCATGAATCATTCATGAAGCTTTATTTAGTATAATGATTTCTGACATCCAGTGCCTGGGAATAGCATTTTGGGACAGACCGCTTGCGACCAGCAAACTCCAGAAATAATGAGCTGACGTTTATCCCATCTGAGCCGGGAACAGGCAGAAGGGAAAGGGAGAGGGGCGAAGCAGCCCTGCCTCCTTCAGAGGGAATCACAGGTTGCTCTCTAATTAGCCAAATGTGTAAAAGCTAAATATTGATATAGCTTTGCGGTTCCCTGTGTCTTGCAATCACATTGCATGTTATTAACCTACATAGTTGTTGGGGAAAGGAGCATCTGTGTGCGCCTTGGCACAGGCAGGGCTGAAGAGGCAGGAATTCCCCCATGTGATGCTGCTGGCACTAACGGGGAGCCGGTGCTGGAACCCGAAGGAGCTGGGAAATGGCTTCCTCTCTGCAGCTGGAGCCAGAGAGCAGCAGGAGCTCGTCTGGGCTGCCCTATAGTATAAATAGTCCACCCTCCCTGCCCCACTACTGTGCTATGGGGTGTCAGTTGTTAGAGTCATCCTGCAGGTGAGCAGCCCCATTTTGGAGGGGGTATGTGGGTACCCTGTTGGTGGGTTTGGGGGTGATGGTGGGTTTGTGAGCCTGACCTTGCCTGGGGTATGAGTGTTGGCTGTGAGTTGGGACCTGAGCTGTATTTCAGTGGGTGTGCAGGGTCTGCTGAAGGGGAGGCACCTATGGGAGGTGCTTTGCTCGTTGCTGGTGCTTTCCTTTCTGCAAACTGTTTCATCTGAGAGTCCTCAAGCACTTTGCCAGCGTTTGCCAAAGCTGTTATTTTTGTGATATCCCTTCTGCTTGGCTGAGGGGCTGTGGGTCTGGCCCTGGAGCAGAGAACTGGGGGTGTGGGAGAGGGAATGGGGCAGCCCTAGCCCTGCCTGCACCACTGCCCAGCCTACTGCAGAGGAAAGGGTTTTCTATCTCCTCTGCCCTCTTTCTGTGTGGGGGCAAGGGACTTCTGGCATGCAGGGATCTCCCCCAGCTATGGGGTGCTGCCAGCACCTTGGGGTTTTTTGCCTCCCTTTCCTTTTGGCTCCTTGGCTCAGGGAAATCTTGTCAGCATCTGATGGGCTTCTTGGGTGTGCAGCCTTGTGTTGCTGCAGCAGAGAGCTGCCTGGTGAGGCTTCCTGGTGGGATGAAGGGAAGGATGGAGCCAAGCAGCTCAGCTGAGCAGGGCACAGCTCTGCTCCCTCTTGGCCATCGTGGAGAATGGGGTTTCTGTGCCAGATTGAAGGACGCTGTCACAAGCTGCTGGTGAGGCTTGGGGACACTTTAGGCAGGAGAGAAAAGGCAGCGGGCTGCTCTGGCATCCCTGGGACCACAGTCCTGTCCTGCCAGACTCTGGGGGTCCCTACCACGCAGGGGACTGGGTGCAGCATGCAGCCAGGGTGATGTGCTGGCACCATACAGAAAGGATAACTTTCACCCTGTCTGTCTCAAAACCTTCCCAGTGGCAGCCACAGCCCCTCTCTGCTACGCCAGCCTGGGACCTGGCTCCCCCTCTGCCCTCCCAGCTCTGCAGGAGCTGGTGCTGTGTGTTCCCCCTCGCTGTGTCTGGGGACAGCACTGGGGAAGGCTCCCAGCACATTGCATCCTGGCCAGGAAAGCTGAGGCATGGTCATGGCAAGAATCCAGGGCAGGAAAAAGGCATCCCTGTGTCTTCAGAAAGAAAATGCTGGAGGGCATCAGCTGGTATGAGACAGCTCAGGCCATGACCACCCTCTCCCTGCGGCTGGAAGGTGACTCGGTCCAGGTGAGGAGCTGAGTTTATATAAATCATCCCACAGAAGAAAGCACAGAGTGAATTCATACATCTGTTGACCTTCAGCAGTGTGAGGATGGTTAATTTTTCTGCAGAGGTGTAGATATATTTCTTTTATGGTGGGGACCAGAATGGTATTGGTGTCTTTTCCCACCTGAAATACTGCTGCTTCTCTGCAGAGGAGATGGGGGTGTGCAGCACCCAACCACGGGCAGAGCTGCTGACGGGTGGATCTGCTCAGCCTGGAGTATTTTCTCCTCTGGATTTGGATTTGGTGATTGCTGCATCCTACTGGGACTACAGCCTCCCACTCCTGGGCCAGGCTAGTTAAATAACCCTCCCTTTTCAAAGGTTTTCAAAGCTGTAGTAATTCTTATTAGACTGGTTTGAATCATCTCGTGAAAAGGTCTTGCATCACTCTTGAGCATCAAACTGTTCTGTATTCAGACCCCGATCACCCAGTCTCCTGAGCCAGAGCATGAAATATGCAGGGAGAAGGCACTGAGAAAATATTAAAAAGGCATTCAGGTGCTGTGGGTGAGCCCTTCTCCATCCTCTGCCCCATCTCCACAGAGGAAAGGCTGCCTCGATGATGCTGATGGCTCCCCAGAGAGCCCCTCTGGATCCCACCCTCTGGGATGTCAGGGAGTGTTGGATGTCTCCTTTGGGATCGGTCCAAGAGTGACTGGCCCCCAAAGCCCTGCTCTGAGGGAAGAGGGACTAAGCCAGACCTGCCATGTGTGAAAGGGGCTGAATGGCTCCTCCCCTGCAGTGGTGCTGCTGCTGTGATGTACTTGGATGGATGCTTCTAACCCAAAGTTGGGTCCTTGAGAGCAGATGTTTTCCATGTTCTAGTACCAGACCTGGTGGGCTTCTTCTAGGAGAAGGTCCCACAGAAGCAAGTCCGGAGCTGTTGTAAGCCCCCAGGTAGAGAAAACCAACCCCTCCATCTCCAGGCTTCTCTAGCCTTGGGGAAGCAGATGATGTGGGAAGAACCAGCATGGAAACATCTCCTTTCTGGCACAGGATTTGCTCTTTTCCTGCTGTCTCACCAGCATGTACCTAGGGTGCAGAGGGGAATTCTCTCCCTCCCTGGAGACCCAGATCCAAAGGATTTTCAGTCGGAGCACGCTGCCAGGAGCTTACCACCACCGGTGATCCAGCCCTGTGTGTGTGTTGGTGCGTCGCCCAGCTCCTCCCAGCTGGGTGCTGACAGCACAGGTCAGTGAACCCGTGGTGATGGGAGCTCCCCAGGGCACATGGTGAGCTGGGTGTTGCTGGAGACACTGTGCATGGTGGTAGGGAGCTGTGCCTGGGGAGAGGAGGGCAGAGGATTTGTTGATGCAGGTGGATATACACAGCTGGAGCATTGCCTCAGGGCTTTCTAGCTTGCAGTGCTCCCAAAGAGAAAGAAGCAGGACTGAAGCAAACCAGATGTCCCCACAGCCTCCTCTAGCCCCACAGCCATCTCCTCCTGCCTGCCTGGGCCAGCAGCTGCGTGACAGCAGTGACATAGGCAAAGCTGGCTCTGTCTCCAGGCAGGAAGAGAGACCTCTCCAGGCCATCACACAGAGAGCTGGAGGCCCCAGACAGCAGATTTGGGGAGGATGAGCCCCTCCTGGGCTGCTGCCTTGCCCTTGTCTCCATGGAGGAGCTGCCGCACTGCAGGGCCATGAGCGCTACCAGCCAAGAGGCACCCCATGCCTGGAGCTCTGTGCTTAATCAAACCAATTAGCAATTTAATCTTGTTAACAAACCAAGATAATTGCAGCATTATCAAATTAGCCAGCTGTATGGAAATGCCTGCTTAATAGCTGATAATAGCTGGCCCTGATGGAGGAGGGAGGCCTGTGATCTGTGACTAATGACGGGCAGGAGGTGTAATTAGGCTTCTCTGCCCTCAACCTCTGTGCCAGCCCGGGCTGCCTTGGTGTGGGGTTTGCCAGGGAAGCACTGGGGCTCTGTCCCTGTCACCCCATGGCTTGTGTGGCACAGTGCTCCCCACTTGGGGGGTGGGTTGGTGTGAGGGTGGCAGAGTTATTTTTCCCCCAGTTGGACACTGCAGGACCAGAGGAAATGGTCTGAAGTTGGGGCAGGGGAGGTTTAAATTAGACATTAAGAGGAATGACTTTCCTGAGAGGGTGGTCATGGACTGGAAGAGCCTGCCCAGGGAGGTGGTGGAGTCACCATCCCTGGAGGTATTTAAGAAACGTGTAGACATGGCTCTTCAGGGCATGCTCTAGTGCCCAGGATTATTGGTTCGTGGGTGGGTGTGATGTGGTGGGGTGTTGTGTCTAGTGTTGGTTTTTTGTTTGTTTTTGTGGTTGGACTTGATGATCTCAGAGGTCCCTTCCAACTATGATTCTGTGATTCTGGTGAGACGCAATATCTGATTTTTACACTGAATTTGGCTGATGTTCTCCCAGCCCTCGTACTGCCTGTTCCTTCTGGATCACCTGGCATTTCCAGCCTCCTGCACAAGCTCTCCAGTTAGCTTGGCCAAGCGAGGGCAGAGATAAATGGAGAGGTGGTCCTCTGCCATAGGACTTCCTTCTCAGTCACTGAATAATTTCTGAGTCTTTCCTTCCCTCCTTCCAATTCCTCCATGGGGGTGACCATGGAAGGACTTGCTCCAGCAGATGCTCTCCCCAGCCTTGGCCAGTGTCTGCCCTGGGCCATGTGAGATGCTGATCCCACCACCAGAGGTTTCATCCTGCTGCATTTGTGGGTGGTTTAAATACCTGGCCAGTTCATGCTGCTCTCCACATTGCCTTGCTCGTGCCTGGCAGAGGGGATTTAGCCCTTGGGCAGCATGAGCACCTTCCTGGCAGTGCCCACAGGATGCTCCCCCCTGGGCAGGGGGGTCCCAGGGGCCAGGAGCTGGGCTGATTGTGGGGTCTGCCTGGCTGGGACCTGCAGGTGGAAGGTGATGGAGGCAAAGTGCCTCCTCCCAGCCACCCACCCTAATGCTCCTTTCCCCTGTTGTCCAGCTCTTGCTCATTTTCCTCTCTGCTCTCTCCAGTGCGTGCAGACAGAGCAGGCTCCTCTCCCAGCCTGGCCTGAGTCTGCTCGTTGAGAACATGACGATGGGACATGCAAGCCTGGCACCAGCCATGGCTCCATGTAATGAGGTTGGGGATGGGCTGGCGGGGGCTGTCTGCTGGGCATGGGCACAGGCTGGGTGATGCTCTGTCCCTGCTGTGCGTGGTGGCAATGCCTGGCTCTGCTGTGGCAATGGGCAGATGCTGGGCAGGTCCCTCAGGCTGCACGCACTTTCTCCTGCTGGTGTTTCTCAGCATTTCCTGGATTTTTGGCCCCAGCACTCAGCTGAACTAAAGTCAGAAGAACCCCTTGGAGCTGTGGTTTTGTGCCCTGGCTGGAGGCTTTCTCAGGCAATTCTCTTCAGCTGAGTTTTCCCCACCAGCTCAGGTTCAGCGAGTGGTGGGGGGCTCAGCACCACTTGGGGTTTAGGTCTATGTAACCCCCCTCCTCTGCCCTCCAGCCGTGCCCCGTGTGGGGTACCCATAGGGATGCTCTGTCCCCCCTGCCCCCAGCCCTGCCTGCCTTGGGGTGTGCCCAGGGAGGGGGGGACACGCTGCTCTCCGGGGCCCCTCAAAGCCCTCCAGGAGCATCCCTTAAATCATCC
>NW_015090832.1:90426-116225 GCF_001431845.1 Calidris pugnax | reverse complement strand
CCATCCCTGGAGGTATTTAAGAAACGTGTAGACATGGCTCTTCAGGGCATGCTCTAGTGCCCAGGATTATTGGTTTGTGGGTGGGTGTGATGTGGTGGGGTGTTGTGTCTAGTGTTGGTTTTTTGTTTGTTTTTGTGGTTGGACTTGATGATCTCAGAGGTCCCTTCCAACTATGATTCTGTGATTCTGGTGAGACGCAATATCTGATTTTTACACTGAATTTGGCTGATGTTCTCCCAGCCCTCGTACTGCCTGTTCCTTCTGGATCACCTGGCATTTCCAGCCTCCTGCACAAGCTCTCCAGTTAGCTTGGCCAAGCGAGGGCAGAGATAAATGGAGAGGTGGTCCTCTGCCATAGGACTTCCTTCTCAGTCACTGAATAATTTCTGAGTCTTTCCTTCCCTCCTTCCAATTCCTCCATGGGGGTGACCATGGAAGGACTTGCTCCAGCAGATGCTCTCCCCAGCCTTGGCCAGTGTCTGCCCTGGGCCATGTGAGATGCTGATCCCACCACCAGAGGTTTCATCCTGCTGCATTTGTGGGTGGTTTAAATACCTGGCCAGTTCATGCTGCTCTCCACATTGCCTTGCTCGTGCCTGGCAGAGGGGATTTAGCCCTTGGGCAGCATGAGCACCTTCCTGGCAGTGCCCACAGGATGCTCCCCCCTGGGCAGGGGGGTCCCAGGGGCCAGGAGCTGGGCTGATTGTGGGGTCTGCCTGGCTGGGACCTGCAGGTGGAAGGTGATGGAGGCAAAGTGCCTCCTCCCAGCCACCCACCCTAATGCTTCTTTCCCCTGTTGTCCAGCTCTTGCTCATTTTCCTCTCTGCTCTCTCCAGTGCGTGCAGACAGAGCAGGCTCCTCTCCCAGCCTGGCCTGAGTCTGCTCGTTGAGAACATGACGATGGGACATGCAAGCCTGGCACCAGCCATGGCTCCATGTAATGAGGTTGGGGATGGGCTGGCGGGGGCTGTCTGCTGGGCATGGGCACAGGCTGGGTGATGCTCTGTCCCTGCTGTGCGTGGTGGCAATGCCTGGCTCTGCTGTGGCAATGGGCAGATGCTGGGCAGGTCCCTCAGGCTGCACGCACTTTCTCCTGCTGGTGTTTCTCAGCATTTCCTGGATTTTTGGCCCCAGCACTCAGCTGAACTAAAGTCAGAAGAACCCCTTGGAGCTGTGGTTTTGTGCCCTGGCTGGAGGCTTTCTCAAGCAATTCTCTTCAGCTGAGTTTTCCCCACCAGCTCAGGTTCAGTGAGTGGTGGGGGGCTCAGCACCACTTGGGGTTTAGGTCTATGTAACCCCCCTCCTCTGCCCTCCAGCCGTGCCCCGTGTGGGGTACCCATAGGGATGCTCTGTCCCCCCTGCCCCCAGCCCTGTCTGTTTTGGGGTGTGCCTGGGGAGGAGGGGACACGCTGCTCTCTGGGGCCCCTCAAAGCCCTCCAGGAGCATCCCTTAAATCATCCCATTGTGTTTTGCTCCAACCCCTCCCCATTACCCTCTCTTCCTGCGGTTTGTGTGCCTCTGGATGGATCTGCTCCCCCAAACCCAGCCCCTGCCCACACTCCAGGTGCACAGCTGGACTGTTTTCATCCTCTTCCCCAGGGAGAAGTTCTGGGGTGAAAGCAGTGGTGGGAGTGTGTGCTGGGATGAGCCTGGAGAGAGGCAGGAGGAGGTGGGCAAAGGAGTTGCACATCGTGAGCACCCCTGGGACAAGTTCTTTTATTTGCTAAAGGAGCAGTGGGGAAGCAGAGGGAGAGGACGAGCAGGCGGCAGGTAACCCCGTGAGGCAGCTGTCAGTGGGGTGGTCCCAGAGCTGAGGTGGTGTCTCAGCGTGGGCTGGTGGCTGTCCCATCCTCCCAGGACCTGGCATTGGGCAGGACAAGCCTTAGCAGAGGTGTGGGCAGCTGGCTGGTGCCAAGGTGGCACGGGGATGCTGAGAAGACCCTGGGTCTGTCCTGGGAGCAGGAGCTCACGCTGGAGAAGAGGAGAGAAAGCAACAGCTCAGGTCAGAGTGACCCCAGCCCACCCGTTTGGCCATCAGCCGCCCCACCAGCTTGGCGGTGGAGGGCTCTGGCAGCTGGACACGGCTTCCCTGCCCAGAGCCACCATCACTGTATCCCCCCTTTGCTACCCAGGGAGGTGGGAGCAGGATGGGGGGCTCCTGAGACCCTACCATTGGAGATAAGGAGGGCAAACCGCCGTGAGAAACATCTCGTCCCACAGGAGGACGGGCAGCACTTGTGGTACCGTGGGCACTGCCGGTCGGTGTAGCACTGGTTGGGAGGGTTGGGTCTGGCACAGGTGACACGGACGGGTGGGCAGGACCAGGCACTGCCTGTAAGAAGAAGGAGATGTTTGCTCCAGGCTGCCAGCAGCTGAGGGGCACTGAGGAGATGCCCCCCTAGAAAATAATCCCCTCCTCTCCCCTCCCATCCCACAGGATCCCTGCAAACGTGGCTCCTTCCCAGCCCCTGTGCTTTTCCTCCCTGCACCTTATCCCAGGACATCTCGTACCTGTCGGCAGCTCTGTCCAGAGGATGAGCATCCCCACCAGCAGGAGGGCAGCCACCGACTTCATGCTGCCGTGTCCCCGAGAGGTGAGAGCGTGGGGAGCTGGGGGGCACCAACATTTAAACCCTTGGGGAGGATGGGGGTGAGGAGCTGGGCTGGGCACGCGCTGATGTTTGTACCCCTTTCCTCTGCTGATGTGTTTTCCGGAAGCCTTTTGCACAAGATAGAAATGGAGTTGTTCAGTTGCTCAAAAAGCAGTTATTCCATTGCACAACTGTCCCCTGCAGCCACACCTGGGGCTGAGGGACAAGCCAAGGGAAGATGGTCCAGGGCATCATCTCCCAAGCAGCCTGGAGGCAGTGGAGCTGCTTTCTCCTGGGCAGATACATTTCTCTAGGAGAAACCATTGTGGTGACTGTGCTGTGATCCCTTCTGGGGGTCCGTGATGTGGGTTTCCCTCTGTACCTTGCTTCCACATGGACCTGCAAACCAAACCTTACAGCACAATCCAGATCCCCGTGGGGCTGCTTGTGCCTTCCCAGGGATGATCCTTTGAGGTTTTCCCAGAGGAAACCTGCCCCAAGCCCTGCTGGCTCATGCCCCACCAGTGGCATAAGCAAGTGTGGGGAAAGCAGCTTTGGCTTTCCCAAGCTCTGTGGGGGTCACTTGAGCCCCAACATCTTCTCTGGGTGGCTGTTGTCATGTGGGAAGCAAGTTGGTGCTGGAAGAGAGTGGCCTCACTGGGGTAGGAGCTCCATAAAGCCCTGTCACCAGCCAAACATCCCTGCTGTGACTGAGACCTTGCTCCTGATGGCTCTAGGGACAAGGGACTGTAGTCCTGGCTCAGAGGGCAAAGATCTCATCAGCCTTCAGGCTTCCATCTTCTCCCTCACAAGGAGGTTGTACCCCCGCTCCAGGCAAAGCTGTTTTCTTTGGGTGCTCTTGGGCAATGGGAAATTACTCCATTTCCCACCAGTGGGTCAATGTCCCCCTCGCCTTGTGTAACAGGTTCCTGGAGCCTTTCCTTGGGATTTCTGGGGCTGCCAGGAACCCAAGCTGTGCTGGAAACAGGCACTGGGAAGGTCCTGGGAGGAGAAGGCACCCCGCAGCCAAACACCCTGTGCCCCTGCAAAGGGCCAGCTTGGGCTGATTCACAGCTGGGCAGGGTGAGGAGCAGCAGAAGACCAGGCATTGCCCCTCTGTGCTCCATGCAGCCCTGCCCCTGGAGCCCACGCTTTCCATCTAGGGCATGGTGGGATCTCACCATGCTCTTTCCTGCTTGGATTTCCCTTCTCATGTCTCTATATGCCACACTAACTGGACCCTAACTTAGGGATATCTGTTAATTACTGTCCAGTTTCCCTAATGATTCTGTGGTTGCATTTAGCTCTTTGTAAAATCATTTATTAAATAACTGGGAGAGTATTTAGCCAACCCAAATAGACTTTCTGGGCTGTGCACCAACAATTTAGCACTTTTAATGAGAAATACAAGCATTGGATTAATTTTTAAGCAATCCTCTGGCGTTCAGCTGCTGCGGGGGCTGGAGAGGACAGTGCTGTGCTCCCAGATGGTGCTGGGATCCGGCTGAGGTGGTGCTTGGGGCTGCACCTCCAAGAGAGGAGAAAACACCAAGGGGCAAGGCTTGGATGCAGCTGCAGAGAAGCTGAGGCAGAAGAAGAAATCCTTCTGAAGGACTTTTGGTAGTGCTTTATCCATAGCAAAACCATAGGGGAAAAGGCTGAAATCTGCTTCTAGTGCAAAATCCCATGGAATAACCCAGACTATGGCTCTTCTTATGGTCCCTGTATTACACTGCCATGTGTGCAGCACCCATTGCCCTGGAGTCCTGCAGAGCTGTCCCCATCCCACACTGCTCATACTCCTCTCCATGCAAAGCACTTTGTGAGCCTCCTCCCCAGGCAGCAAGGCCTGAGCTGTGTGATGCTGAGGAGGCTGATGCAGCAGTTTCCCAGCCAGTGTGTATTTCCTGGGGATGGCAAGGAGGGAGGACAGCAGCCCTGGTCCCCTGGCTCAGGGCTTGACCATGGCCAACCTGCAGGTTTCAAGTTCTCAGTGTTTTTAAGCCTTGCCCGGTGCAGGGATGAAGAGGAGCAAGACCTGGGCACCTGACCCAGGTTGGATTTTTTCATACCATGAACATCACATTCAATAGAAATTAGACAGTTTGCTGCATAGTTTCTCTCTCCCTTGATGGCTGTGATCCTGAGAACTTCTTGCCCTGGTGCCAGACTCCTGAGCCCTTCCCTTCCTCCCTAAGCCACAGAGCTCACAGTGTCTGACATTTGCTGTCCCTGCTGGGAGTGCACAGTTTCCTGCTGATAGAATGGGCTGAGGACAATTTTTGTACACCTTATATTAGTATTGGGATCAATATTGATTCTCTAGTATTATTAATGTTAATTATTTAGTATTATTCTATTAAATCTATCCACCCTTGTGATTCCTTGGGGTTTTTTTCCCTCATTCCCCTTCCTGGGTGGGGAAGGATCATTGGGCGATAACATAATTGTTTAAACAACAGTAAGTATCTGTGGGTTCTTCAAACCATAACACCCTCACGGGGTGATGCAATGCTTTGCCTGACACCAAGCTCTGTCCATGAATCCCAGCTCGGGGCTGAGGATGCTCTGCTCACCCCCTGGCTTGGTCCATGGCCCCAGGGTGCCCAGGAGAAGGGGGTGCCCCCAGCCTGGCGCACCCTCATTAGCGCTGGTGTCTGGTGCCATCTAGTGAAAAGCCACTAATGAGGCTCTGCAACACCATACAGACATGGTCCTGCTCCCGGCTGCCATCCCACAGCCTGGCCTGGGGATGCTTTCCCGAAAATTGCACCTCAGCTGATGCCCAGCTCCTGCTGCTCACCCCTGTGCCTACTGCCTCCCTGTAGCGTATGAAGGCACGGACCCTGGCCGGTGATACAACCAGAATAGTTTATTATAACCAACAGGCAGCTTATATAGTACCAGTGGATCTTCTTTCCCAACCAACACACGCCTCCAACCCCCAACCGCCAGGCGGGCAGAATTCCCCTCCATCAGCCAGGGGCCCAGGCATTGTTTACAGGTCTGGAGATGCTCATGGGCCATCTTCTGCCATTGTTCCTGCTGCTTCTTCTGGTCTCTGCTTCTTCCACAATCCTGTTAACCCCCTGTTCTCCCACACCTCCCCTCTCTCACCGAGGCTTTGCCATCCCAGAGGCCACACCGTGGTGCCGGCCCAGGGCCACTTTGTCTGCAACATCACTTAACATTTGCCAAAATTACAGGGGGACAACTGAGGCTTAATCATGCCCTCAGGCCATGCCGTTATCTGCCCTAATCAAGCCTGCTATTAAATCCCAAACTCGGTTAATTGCTTCCTTTTTTCTGCCCTCCACCCCCCCCCTCCCCCTTTTTTTTTTTTTTTTTTTTTTTTTTTAGACGACAGCCCCACTGGGTATTGCTCTCTTTTTTCTTCCCCCCCCCCCCCCCCCTTTTTTTTTTTTAATTTTCCCTGCAGTTACTGTGTGATTTTTTTTTAGGGAGCCACATACAAAGCAGGGAAGTCCCAGACCCCAATTTCGAGCTTGCAGCACGCTGCTGTGGCTTGTTGGTCACTGCAATCTGTAGCAATAGGATCTGGTGTGGATGTGGCTTGTGATCATCAACACCTCCCTAACAACCCCCTCCAGGGCTGCGGTGGGGGTAAGAGGGATGGGGAGGGGGTGCATTGATGGGATGTGGGGCTGATGGGTGGGATACAGGGCTGACAAGGAGGGCGGTGGGGCTGCCAGCTGGGATACGCACAGTGCTCATCAGCGGCGCTTCATTTGCCGGCCCAGCAAACAGATATAATGAGGCCACAAATGCCCCAGTCCATGCCAACTGGGACAAGAGCCCTGCTCACAAGCCATCAAAGCCCCACGCTGAACCAGGGAACCGCTTGCCTGTGGAAAAAGCTACTTCTCACCTCGTAAAGTGAATACCTGAGCACTTCCCAGCTCCTCTGGGAGCAGTCCCAGCAAGACCCACACCCCAGCCCAGGACCTGCCTTCAGCCTCCTGCTCCAAATCCCAGCCTCAAGCACACAAAACCTCTCCACATCCCAGCTCGCACGCCTTAGAACACAAGTCCCATTGAGCACACTGCTCCTGGAAACAGGACCAGCGAGATGTGGCCTGCAGCCACCCCTGGAAGTGCCCTATAAACCCATCAGCAATATTCACAGAGATGGAAACACCCAGGCTCTGCAAAGCAAATTGGCCAAGGTGGGTGCTGGAGCCACCGAGTCCCCAGGGAGAGGGATCTGTGGCAAGGTGATATGAGCCCAGGGCTATAACCCTCCTCCTCCTCCTCCTTTTCCTCCTCCCACCAGCCAGGGGCTGCACAGCCCTGTGAGCCCCCTGGGCACACAAATCCCACAAATAGAAGAATCATAGAATCATCTAGGCTGGAAGAGACCCTCGGGATCATCGAGTCCAACCATCTACCCTACTCTAAAGTCCTCCCCTACACCATATCCCCCAACACCACATCTAAATGGTTCTTAAACACAGCCAGGGATGGGGACTCAACCACCTCCCTGGGCAGCCTATTCCAACCCCCTACCACTCTCTCTGTGAAGAATTGTTTCCTAATGTCCAGTCTAAACCTACCCTGGCGCAACTTGAACCCATTACCCCTTGTCCTATCATCTGTAACTTGGGAGAAGAGACCGCCCCCCCGCCTCTCTACACCCTCCTTTCAGGTAGTTGTAGAGAGCTACAAGTCCAGAAGCAACAGCTCCTCTCAGTCCTGCTTGGCTTTCACCTCCAGGGTACTGGACCAGCAAGCAAGGTGGGTACATGAAGGATCCCTCCAAAAACCTGTCATTGTCCCTATCCAGCAGCCTCTCCCTGCATGCAGGAGACAGGACTACGTGGAGACCTCCTTTGCCTAGGGTGTGGGATATGGGGACTACATCAAGGTGAGCTTCTGTGACTAAAATGCCACCTCTGCCTTACGTACCTGCTGGAGGTGGTCCCCGGCTGCCCCAGCATCCCTCTCCATGCAACCAGCCAGGACGCTTGACAGCTCTCCTGCCCTGAGCAGACACATCCCAGCACCAGGGCCATGTCCCCCATGAATGGAGGTGGCCCCACACCACTGACCTGGCACATTTACACCCCTCTAGAGCAGGAGCTGAGCCTCTGACAAGCACTGGCTCCAAAGCAGCACTGGGAATGGTGACACAGCATCAGTGCCACGCTAGCTCCCTCCAGCCGAGGCCAGGTCTGCAGCATCCTGGGGTGCCCACAGAGCAAGGATTTTTCCCAAAGGAATTCCGGAGCCCAAGGACAGGGGACCTTTGCAAAAGCCCCTGTTATGACGCAGAGATGCTTCATGAGCCCAGCCGAAAGGAGCGGGACCTGTCATACAAACCTTCAGGGTGTTTATTGTCAGGATAAGAATTTTTTTATATAAAAGAAGTGTTTAAAAATAGCACTACCCTGTTCTCAAAATGAAATATATATATATATACACACATGTAGATATTTATAGAATTATTACCATTTTGCTATGTGATAAAAAAAAAAACCCCAAACATGATAATGACCGATTCCCAAACATTTCTGCCAAAAGAGGGGCAAGGGGGATCTGTCGATTCCTGCCACCCACTTTCCCGTGGGTGGGTGCACACCTGGGCACCACGCTGGGATCTGGCCGGGTGGCACACATCCCCAGGCACTGCCCATGGCACCCAGCTGCCCTTGTCCCACCGCTCAGCAGGGTGCTGAGATGGCAGAAGCTCTCAGGGTGCGACCACTGCAGGTTTATTTTCTCTTGGAAAGCAGCTCGCTGGGGGCCGGGGGGGCTGTGCAAGGGCTGGTTCATCCCAGGGAAAAGGCCGGGTGTCACGCCTCCTCGTCCAACGCCCAGCCTGCCCACGCAGTCATCCCACCTCATCCCAGTCCTCCCAGTTCGGAGGAACGAGGCAACAGCGAGGGCTGAACCCCTTGGCTTCGCAGCAGGAGCTTTTGCTCAAGTTCACCGATTCCCAAACATTTCTGCCAAAAGAGGGGCAAGGGGGATCTGTCGATTCCTGCCACCCACTTTCCCGTGGGTGGGTGCACACCTGGGCACCACGCTGGGATCTGGCCGGGTGGCACACATCCCCAGGCACTGCCCATGGCACCCAGCTGCCCTTGTCCCACCGCTCAGCAGGGTGCTGAGATGGCAGAAGCTCTCAGGGTGCGACCACTGCAGGTTTATTTTCTCTTGGAAAGCAGCTCGCTGGGGGCCGGGGGGGCTGCACAAGGGCTGGTTCATCCCAGGGAAAAGGCTGGGTGTCACATCTCCTCATCCAACGCCCAGCCTGCCCACGCAGTCATCCCACCTCATCCCAGTCCTCCCAGTTTGGAGGAACGAGGTGACAGCGATGGCTGAACCCCTTGGCTTCGCAGCAGGGGCTTTTGCTCAAGTTCTTTTTTGTGTGAAAGCAGCTCGCTGGGGGCCGGGGGGGCTGTGCAAGGGCTGGTTCATCCCAGGGAAAAGGCCGGGTGTCACGCCTCCTCGTCCAACGCCCAGCCTGCCCACGCAGTCATCCCACCTCATCCCAGTCCTCCCAGTTCGGAGGAACGAGGCAACAGCGAGGGCTGAACCCCTTGGCTTCGCAGCAGGAGCTTTTGCTCAAGTTCTTTTTTGTGTTTTGTTTTTTTTTTTTAAAGGATTTTTGTTTTTTTAAATATACTCCACATCCCCCTGGGATTTTGTGATACAAGAAGAAACACTGATGCTTTACAATAACCTAGCAATAACAATGCCACGTAGCTACTGTACGTCCCCGTGCCCCGTCCGAGCGCTGCAGCCCCTTGCAAGGATCACTTCTTGTTGGCCATCTGCTTTTCCAGGTCTTCCAGTCTGGCTGTCATCTGAGCGAGTGCACGTGCTAAGGAAACGCTGGGAGCCAGATGTTCTGGTGGGCAAAAAGCTTTTTCCCCTTGAAGGAGCCTAAAATTTTCCCCGCTCCCATTTACCCATCCCTCCCTTCCCTCTGCGCAGTCTGTCCCCAGGCTGCCCTGCACCCCGGCAAGCCCAGGCATCACCTCAAAGGATATTTTTCTCGGTCAGGCTCTGCAGGATGGCCACAGTGTTCGTCTGGAACTGCACCAGCGCCTCGCACTCGCACGGGCTGCGGATCTCCATCTCCCCTTTGCCTTCCTCTGTGACCGGGGGGGTTTGGGTGCAGTCAGAGCCACGGTCCCGCGATGCCGGGCTCAGCCCTGCTCCCACACAGTATAAGTCCCTTGTCCCTGCATCCCTGTGGGCCCAGCAAATCGCTGCCAAGCATCCCACCAGGCACCCCATGGAGCTGCTGCGCACATGGTCACAGTCTGCCGAGGACAGCCAGTGCCAAGCTTCACTTTGCCATCAAGCTGGGGTGGCAGGGAGCATGCTGGCCCCACATCTGCAGCCCTGCAGGGGTTGCAAGGGACGTGGGGAGCCCCAGCCTGCCCCAGGGCAGGGAGACCCTCCCAGTAACCCATCATGGTCCTCCATGGTGCTCCCAGCAGCAGCAGAAGTGCCAGAGCAGACAAGGAGACAGGTCATCTTCACAGCTAAGGCAGCATCCCTGAAGGCATTGTGCGACCCCAGCCTCTGCCCAGTGGCACTGCGGTGGCCACTCAATGAATATTTTTGTATTAAATCCTCCAGTTCCACCACCCCAGCCTCTACCCAGTGGCACTGCAGTGGCCACTCAATGAATATTTTTGTATTAAACCCCCCAGTTCCACCTTCTTCTCTTCCAAATCCTTCCCCGAGACCCACCTCTCTACCCACAACAGCTTGGTGAGGTCCAGAGACAGCTTAGGCTCACACCAGCCCAGCTCCACCCCAGGGTACATGACAGGGTGACACATACACAAACCACCCCCCCCCAGCTCTACAGGGAGAGGAGGATTCCCCTGGCTCTGGGCTGAGCCCCCCGGTGTCACCAGGAGCACCCACCTGGGCAGATGTTCAGCTTGAAGTTCTCCACGAGGTGGGTCATGGTGGTGAAGTCAGCCGAGTAGGAGAAGTGCTGCTCCACCGGCTCGGAGGCGATCGCTCTCAGCTCCTCTTCTACGGCCTTGCCAACACCCACGGCAAACATGACGATCCCTGCGTGGCAAGGAGGGACCCTGAGCACTGTGCCAGCCACCCCGCACCAAGCAGCACCAAGGGAGCTGCCCCAAGGGAGCAAAGCTGAGGATACAGGATCTTCCCATGGCAGACAAGGATGCAGAATTTCCCCTGGGCTTCCCAAATACACAGCAGAAATTTGGGAAGGATGGGGAGGAGCGTGGCAGCACTACCCTGGTGCAGACTGCTCCATGAAGGATGCTGCTCAGAGCACCCTGGGACCACTGCAGAGGCATGTCCACCCCAGTGGACCCTGGCAATGCAGCAACCCAAGACTGGATGCTGCAGCCTCCCCCAGAGCCACCTCAAGGAACCATCCTGGGATGCCCAAAGCACTGCAGTGTGGGGTTCCCCAGCCCAAAGCACCTGACTCCTTTGCTCTCCTGGCCCATTCGGAGATGTCATCCTGGGAGCGACCGTCCGTGAAGACGAGCCCGATTCTGGGGATGTTGTGGGAGAGAGGCCTGGCACCTTCCAGCTCAGAGAAGCTGTGCTCCACCATGTGCTTGAGGGCAAGGCCCGTCATGGTGCCTTTCTCCATGTACTCCACCTCCATCACCGCTTTCTTGATCTCATCCGCACTGTGGTACTTGTTGAGGGGGAACTCGGTGCGGACGCGGCTGGAGTACTGCACCAGCCCCACCCGCGTGCCGTGGGGGGACACCTCCAGCAGGTCCACAATGCGGTTCACAAACTGCTTCACCAGCTCAAAGTTTTGGGGACGAACGCTCTTGGAGCCATCAATCACCATCACCAGGTCAACGTGCCCGGCCCCGCACTCTGTGGGCAGAGGAGGAAGGTGAGAAAGGACCAGCCTGGCTGTGGAACCGTCAGGGTGAAGATGACCAGGGCTAGGGCAGAGCTTCAGGACACCACATGGACCCCCTGGATCTGCAGCCAGGGTGATGCCAGGAAGCGGGGCAAAGAGTGCCCAGGGGTTTCAGCCCCAAAACCTCCACTGCCACCCCAGCATCCCCTGAAAGTCTTTCTTAGGTCTTCCTTTTCCTGAACCTTCCCTCAAAGCTCCTGTTACATTTTCTAGGCCATGTCTCTGAGGACACAAGCCCAAATCCCTCCCAAGCACACCCAGCTCTCCATCCTCCTTCCAACCCAGCTCCGACAAAGTCCCACCTGGACCTAGTTTCAGGTAAGCCCTCACCGGGAGCACAGATCCCAGAGGAGGAGGACACCAAGAGCCATGTCCCGGTACTCACTGCTGCATGCCTTGCCATCAGCCTGGAGCTGCTGGCCATCGGGGCACACGCAGCGGTAGGAGCCCTCCGTGCTCACACACTTGAACTCGCAGCCATGATCCACCCCGTTGCAGAGGTCGGTGGCTGGAAGACATAGGGTGTAGGGTTATCCCTGTCCAGAGGGGATGGCCCAAGAAGAGACCTTTCCCTGGGGACAGGGGACACATAAAGGTGTCTGGCGTGCCACCACGCTGGGACGTACCCCTGCAGGACCGGCCGTCGGGCTGCAGCGTGAAGCCGCTGCGGCAGCGGCAGTAGTGCCCGTTGGGGATGCTCACACACTCGTGCTGGCAGCTGTGGTTTCCAAAGCTGCAGTAATCGATCACTGGTGAGAGAAGGAGAGGGGTGGGCAGAAAAGGGAGATGGAGGAGCAAGCGAAGGGGCGGGAGGGGAGAAGGACACTTACTGGAGCAGGTCCTCTTGTCCTGGTTGAGGTAGTAGCCCGCGCGGCAGCGGCAGGAGTAGGAGCCACGAGCGCTGACGCACTGGTGCTGGCAGCCGTGTCTCCCGTCTGCACAGGCATCGATGGCTGCGGGGGGACAGGACACCAGTCACCTCCTGCCCCGGTCTACTCAGGGCAGCCGTGTAGGGACTGCTCCAGGGCTTCCCAGAACCTCCCAGCACCCTGAGACAAGAAGGAAAAGCCCCGGGGTGGTGGCCAGAACCAACTAATACCTCTTTGCACTCAATATACAGGGCAAAACACCAGGCACTTTGGTGGCAGGGACACGCATCATCCGGTACCCACTGCCTGCAGCTCCCTCAGGTGACAGCCACCTATGCCCACGTGAGCCCAAAGTGTCCCATCCCAGAGAGGTGACCAGGATTTAGCAAAGTTGAATGTCCACAGTCATTACAGACCCACGGGGGGGGGGCAGCATCCCCAGTGAACAGAGCACTCAGGCTGCTGTTGGCCTCGCTGGGTGCTCTCCAGCTTCCCTCTGTGAGACCCATAACTACAAGCCCTCTGTCAGAGTCAGGAGAAAGGAAGGGTTTTTACGGGAACAGGTCCTTCCGTCCACGTTGAGCCTGTAGCCCGGGTTGCACTCGCAGTAGAAGGAGCTGGGGGTGCTGACGCAGCTGTGCTGGCAGCCGTGCTCCTGCTCCATGCACATGTCCACCCCTGCAAGACAGAAAGGGCATCAGAGCAGCCCACGGACAGGTCAGATGTGCGGGGACTTCAGCTCCAGCACTGTGTCCTGTCCCTGCAGCCCAACCCACCGGGACAACCCACACGACCCCAGTCCTTCCAGCCCCAGTGCTCACCACTGATTTACAGTGCACAGACACCACACAGGGCAGGTTTCTGAACGGCCTCAGCTTTCTGATCTACCCCAGCACTAAATTAACACTCAATATTAATTGACACAGTCGATAGCTTGAGCTGAGTAAGCGAAAGCTTGAGCTCAGCCAGAAGATGCTGAAGGAGCCGTGTCTGTGTCCGTGTGGCCAGGAGCCTGCGGAGCCAGCCGGGAAGCGGGCCCCAGGGCAGGCAGGTGATGGACACGGCGTTGTAAGCAAAGGCATCAGGAGCTCATCAGGGCCTTGGGGGGCCAATACCTGGTCAGCCCTGGACCCCCCCACCCTGCCAAGCAGGGACTCACCATGGCACTGACGCAGCCCTGCAGGCAGGCATGTGCCCCTGGCCGGGATACACTGCCTGAAAGATGCTGGCAGCTGCCTTCTGCCCCGCGACAGATGCTGAAGCAGGGGAGCAAGGTCTTGCCAGCCCACTGCCATGCCAGGTCTCTGGCAAAGCTGGCCAGGATGACAGGGGACAGACAGGTCCCACCCCATGAGCTCCCGAGCCGTGCCAGCACCACCATGGTGTGAACCAGCCTCCCAGCTCCCTGCCGAGACCGGCCGGACGCTCCAGAGCATCTCCAGGCAGCCAGGGCTTTATTAAACACAAATGTGCGTGCAGCGGATGCCACGCACGTGTCTGCACGTAGGAGGAGACCCTGCTAGAGCTGCTAGAGCCACGTCGAAATGTTTACAAGGCTCTGGGACGTGTCATCTGTCCCCATCACACCCAGGGAAACCAGCTCCACGTTTCCTGCTCTTTAATATTCCCATCACTGCTGCCATGATGTCCTGGGCAGAGGGTGAAGAAAAGCACTTGCAATGCTTTCAAAGCTTTCCTTATCTACCCCCAGCAGAGGTGAGCAAGGAAAAAAGGTTGCCTGTGCCAGCACCCCATCATGGAGGTTCCTTCCCTGCCCACACTGCTCCTAGCAAGGGCAGACACCCCAGATACCCCTCTGAAGGTCATCTTCTTGCCTGGATGAGGAGCATGCACCAGGGCCACCCTTGCCACCCCACAGCTCTCACCCACCGCAGAGCTTGTCCTGGAACTGCTTCCCGAACTGCTGGATGAGCTCGAAGGACTCCACCAGGAAGACGTGCTCCTCCAGCGGCGGCGAGGCCATGGCCCGCAGCGAGTTCATGTCTGCTCGCTGGATGCCCACGGCGTAGATCTCGATGCCAGCATTGCGGGCCTGGGTGGCCACCTCAGTGACACGGTCCTGGGGCCGCCCATCCGTCACGATGATGGCAATGCGGGGGATCTTCTTGTGCAGAGGGCGCGCGCCCTCCTGCGTGGTGAAGGCCACATTCATGGCGTACTGGATGGCCAGCCCTGTCATGGTGCCCTGGGCCAGCGGCACGATGCTGTTGATGGCCTTCTCCATCTCTGCCCGCGTGAAGAAGGTCTTGAGGGAGAAGATGTTCTGCACCTGGCTGGAGTACTGGATCACCCCCACCCGCGTGGCGTTGGGGCCTACGTCCAGGCTGCCGATGATGTCCATCATGAAGCGCCGCATGGTCTCGAACTCGAAGGGGCGCACGCTGCGGGAGCTGTCGATCACAAACACGATGTCCAGGGGACCCGTCCTGCACTTCAGGGCTGGAAGGGGACAAAAAGACAGCTCAGCTTTGTGTCTGCCTGAGGGGGAGCAGGGCTGGGAGTGGAGACATCCCCGTTGGGTGGCTGGAGGGGTGCTCAGTGGGGGATGGAGAGGGCAGGTCTGGGCAGCCCCCGTGGAGAAGCACCTTCCCAGTGCCAAATAAACCCATGGAGGGTGCTGGCAGAGGGGGAGCAGGGACAACAGGCTGTGGGGAAATGGCAGTGTCCCCTCCTCCCCAACACTGTCCCCACAGCCAGACCCAGTGCCTGCTCCCTGTATTTCCACAGCCAATGGCCCCAGGGGCTGCAGAAACACCTCTCCATCTGTCGGCATCTGCCCTGGCAAGGTTTAGGCAGAGGTTTAGGCAGCAGCGTCTTCATCTCTGCAGCAAGTCAGAGCATTAAAGTGTGAAACAGTCCAGTGCCTCGTGCTGCCCTCCACGAGCTGCACCTCCCGCTCCAGACCCTGGGCTGCACAGGTGGCATCAGAAAATCCTGCTCTGGGCAATTCTTCTGTTCCCCCCACAGCTCCAGCCCCCCTCTGGTTTTACTACATTTTGCCAGTTTCTGCCTAAAACCAGGGATTGCTTTGTTCTGTCTTTTTTTTTTTTTCCTTTTTTTTTTTTTTTTTTTAAGGGCAGAAAATGAGACAGTGCAGAGCACAGCTAAGGGCACGCACAGGCGGGGACCGAGCCAAAGAGCCTCTCTTGGACATATGGGTGCAACTTCCAGTGCAAACCGGGAGAGTGTTTAGCAAGCAAAATGCCAACGAACATATTTTGCTTGGCTTGTGCGTACCCAAGCCTGGGAGAATTTGGCCCTGCTGGTAAGCAAACGCTTTTGAGTCCCCTTGGGATGATGCCCAGACCCAGGCTGTCATCTCAACTGCTCCGAAGGTCTCCGAGACATACCCAGCTCTTTTCTCTGTTCATTGCCTTCACTGTTTTCAAACTGGAGTTGATTTAGTTCCCTCTGCCCTGGGAGGAGAGAGGCTGGTGCCCCTGGGTTTGCTTTGTCCCCCGCTTCAGGAGACCCATGGAGGGAGGGGGTTCCCCCTCACATGGTTGGGGCCCATGGGCAGGAGGGTGACAAGCCCTGACCTGGGCTGTGCCAAGGCTGAAGATGTGCCAGGAGCAAGTGACACCAGACCCACCATGTTGAGGCCAGGCTTGGGCTCCCACTGCCCTGCGCAGCACTGGGAAGTTTGAGTCCCATGCCTGGGAGGGTCTTCCATCCTCCAAAGAAAAGGCACCATCTCAAGAACCAAGCTATTCTCTAAGGGCTTCACTGCCCTGACACATTCCCTTCTCTCTCCTCCAGGCAATTCCCACTGCCCAGGGCTCACCTGCAGGTTTTGGTCTGGCTTCCAGCGTTGTCAGGAGAAGCAGGAGGAGAGGGGCAACGGGCAGGAGCTTCATCATGGCTCTGCGAGACCACACGGCTCCGGGGCTGGGGGGACTTGCTGTGGGGAGAAGATGATGTGCGATCAGTGCTGAGCTGTGGGGCCATGCTCGCCTGTGGTGGGTGTCCCCAGGCAGTGCCAAAAACCCCTGGGGCAGCAGCAACAGCAGCTGTGACAGTTCCATCCCCAAACTTCTCTGAACCCACGTGGGATTCTTCCCATTCCAGGACTGGCAGTCTCCACACAGCTAAATTTCATTACAGTAGCGACCATCTGCCAAAGGGTCTGATTTTCTGCTCTGGGTGGAGCTGGCCATCGGACAAGCCTTATTTTCACTTGCAAACCAGGCGGATGGGATGTTCAGCCAAATGCTTTTTCCCTGGCGGTGCGGCTGCTCCCCGCAGCCAGCCGGAGAGTGGGAAAGCTGCACCCGGGGACGCGGAGCACCGGCCCTCCCGACACCCCCTCCGCAACGTGCTGGGAAGAGAAGCCCCCGGATGAAACGCCAGCACGGAGAAAACCTGCTCAGAAGCCTCTCAAAGTCACTGGCAAAGGCTGCTTTTCCCAAGAAGCTCCAGAAATTGATTCTCTGCCTTTTTTCCAAGCTACCTTTGGAGAGCAGAGAGCAGCAGCCTCCGTGGGCACGGGGTGTCAGGGTGCCTGTGAGATGGGCTTGCACCAGTCGCCCCACCCTGGGCAGAAGCACTGCCAGCCCACTGCTCTCCTTCTTTGCTGGGAGGCATCACCCCGGGGGACCCCACCACTCTCCCACCAGCTCTCCCCATCCTGCTGGCTTTTCCAAGGCACGCTCTTGCACCTGACAGGTTTTTCAGGTGGGGGAAAAAAAATATTTAGACCAGTTACCCAAAACCTCAGCTTGTCACTCACCTCCCACCCTGCCCACCTCTGTCCTGCCTTACACCTTTCTCTGCCCTTGCCTGGCTCCTGCAGGGACATGGATTTATTTGGTTTATTTTTATTCCAGCTCTGTTTGGAAACCCAAGGTGCTGGGGGCGCGGGAAATACCACAGTTCATGCGGTTTTCCCCGGGAGACACGCAGCGCCATGACCAGGCACGGATACTGGAAGGGTGCTTTTAAAAAAAGCACATGGAAATTCATTTTATCGGTAGTTATCAGCCGATATTTGTTTAGCCCCAGGAGGTCTCAGTTGTAATTCATCACCAGGGCTGCCATTTAATTGCTCAGTGGTTACGTGCAGCCCTGAACCTAATGCATTTGATAGCAGCGACGCTGATAATAGGTTTCACAGCTGCATCTTAAAATTGTCTCCAGACTCAGTGTTCACACCTGAATAATGACATTGGAGAATTAGAAGGACAGAAAAGGGCTACAAGAAGGAACTGGGATCCAGAATACCAGTCTCAAAGTGGGAGACATGGCCTTTTTCCCGGGGAGGGCGAGCAGCCCAGCCAGCCCAGGATGCGCCGTGGGCATCAGGAGCTCCTGATGAGGGAGGCTGCAGCGTGGCAGGAGTCTTCTAGGAAGCCAAAAGACTGAGGTGAGCATCACTTTATGACCGGGAGTGCTCTAATGCCTGTGCCCCCTCACAAGAGCACCACGTGCAAGCAGAGGAGCAAACAGCCCCTCCTCTCCCAGCTTCATTTCCCCCACAAAATTCTTTTTCCAGTGATTTTTTTTTTCTGGGAGAAAGCACTCAGTAACCACTAAATATTTTGGGGACAGCTATGCCACCTATAACGTTCCTGCAGCTCTCCAAGCCTCCCTGCAATGGCAGGCTGGCATGCAGCCTGCCTCTCGCAGCATCCAGAGAGCTTCAAAGCCAGCCCGGAGAGAGGAATGAGCTCTTGGGCCAGGAACCAAGGGAGGAGAAAACCAGTTCACGACTGATCTATTTATAACAGCATCTCAGTTTTGGATGAAGCCTTAGCACTCCCTGCAGCTGGAGGGGCTGATGCTGGCTGGACAGGACAGGGCACGGCGGCTCAGCCATGCATCCAGCACCGGTCCCAGCAGCAAAGATCCAGGCTGGGACACTGCCCTGGTCCCTAATTCAATATAATGCCCAGCCCTGCCACTGATGGGGATGGAGAAGCAACGTTGATGGGACAAACGCCGCCAAGTATCCCTCCCACCATCCTGCACTGGGCAATTTCCCCTGCTCCTTGCTGTCCTTGCTCCCCCCTGGGCTGGCTTGCAGCCCAGTAGGGGTCCCCCCCAGCCCAAGGGTCCCATGTCCCCCCCACTCAAGGCCCCTGCCACCAGCCAGGAGGGAGGGAGATGGGTGGGAAGCGAGCGGCTGGCAGGCAGGTGCTGCGAGGCAAGGCAAACACAGCACCGTGCTGGAGACCTTGAGATAACACTGAGCTATAAAGGAAAAAAGGTGCAGGCAAGGTGAGTGCTGCCGGGCTGGCTCTGCCAAACCTGGTGGCAGCCGAGCCGAGAGGGACACTCGGATCATCTCCTGAGCTTTCTGAGCAAGGCAAGGAGAAAACCAGCCGTTGCTTGTCCCTGTTGAAGGAGATGCTCAGCGCATGGCACGAAGAGGGTGACCAAGGGAAGAGCCACACGTAAGGACAGAAGGGACAGCAATGATCTCAGCCTCCTCTCAGCTCCCCTCGTGATCTCAGACAAGGAGGAGACATGGAGATGAACCCGCAGAGGCAGATAGGTAAGCCAGCACACCTTCCCTGGGCACCTTCCCTGGCAGTGCTGCCCCCCAAGGTGCTCACATCCCTCCCCTCTCTGCCGCTTGTCCGTCTGCTCTCCCTGCCAAGTGCTGAGTCTCGGGAAAAACAGCCGCTTCGGGTTTCAGCGTGGCCTCCTTGGCAGCTCTCTGCTGGCTACAGGTTACCAGAAACGCTCTGAATATTCCCCTTCTGGTTCATCCGCCCCGGTCAGACCTGGGTGCACCCTTCCTTGGGCAAGCCCAAAGGACAGGGCATGGCAGGGAGCAGGATGAGGGATGCAGCCAGCTCCATACCCTCCTCACCTTTACAGGGGTGGGGGCTTTATGTATTGAAGTGTAGAGGGGATGAAGCAGATGGAGAAAGGAGGGGTGGATGGCTCGGGAGATGGCAGTGGATTCACAGCCCAGGAAAAGCCCTGACCGTAGTGTCAGGAGGAGGAAAGCAGGTTGTGGACCATGGCTATGGAGTCACGAGCCAGGTCTCACATACGTACACACGCATGACTTTGTATATCTGGGCACATCAGCTGAAATTTTTATAACAAAACACACGACTCTCCACCTGCCTGGGCTTGGCACACCTGTGGCATGTTGTGGGAGCAGCAGCAGCTCTGCTCATGGCTCCAGACCCCACGAGAAGCCAGGACAAGGGATTGCCATGAGTTGCAAGGAGTAGGGAACAGCCAGAGTTCTCTGACCGAGCGCGCTGCTACCCAACACTAGTAAAGCCAGAGGGCTGTCCCATGCAGCGTGCCCACGTGCCTGGGAATGCATGGCAGGGGTGCCTGATACTGATTCCACACGTGCCACCAGCCAAGAGCACCTATTTCTGTGCTGGAAACCTTGACCCATGGTGGAGCAGACCTAGGTATGATGTTCCTGAGACTCACCCATCTCTCCTGCCTCCCACATGCCCTGTTCTGTAGGGCCTTTTTTTTGTGGAGACCCAATCGGGCTGCTTTGGCAGGCCATAATTCAACTCCCACAAGTGTTATTTGATGAAATTGTCAAAAAAGCCCCAAAACAGAGGGGCTGGCAGGAGCCTGGACACAAACTCCTTGTGCTTAGGACACTGGAATCCCGCCAGGACAACAGCAGAAAGACAACAAGAGCTGGCCTCAGGCTGAGGGCCAGGGGGACAAATTTGCATCTGTCCTTGGTGGGACAAGAAGTCATCCTTTGGGTCCATGCCCGAGAGAAAGTGTGCCCAAAAGTGCATGTAAGACCAAGAGAGCATGACAGAAGCGTGTCTCACCCCAGACATGGTGGACAAGGAAGTAACCAGAGCTGCTGGGAGAGATACAGACAACTTACATCCACCTGGTGGCACCTCTTGATGCCAGATTTTTGCTGTGAAAACCCTGATGGACCATTGGCATGTTGTCCATATATCTGCAAGACCCTCAAGCCATCTGAACGCACGAGGCCCAGGGCAGTCATGGAGCTGGATCCACCCTCTCCTGGGAGGCTTGCCCAAAGGTTGGTTTCTTCCAGCACAAGCCACAATCTCTAGGCATTCCCTGCCTGCAGGTGGTGGCTCTCAGTGGTGCCTCTGCTGCCCAGGAGCAGTGAACCCACCCTCAGGACCATTTTACAGGCAGCCTTGACCTTGCACTCCATCACAGCATTGTGATGCTCATCCTCCACAGCAGCTGGGTGATGAGTGGCAACTCCCACCAGAGAGGACAGCAATGCAGTTTTCAGAGCAAGGAAGCATCAGGGAGCACAAGCACATCGAAACCAGGAAAATGGCATGAAAATGTTTTCTTCTCTCTTTTTAAGGACTGCTGTGTCCTTGGTTCTTCCCAAAGACACGTGTGGGAGAACAGGAGCAGACTCTTTCCAGGACATGGCAGTACTCTCCGGTTACAATGCTACAGCAGCTTTACTGGGCCAAGTGCCACCTGGAAGGACACGTTGTTTGAAAAAAAAAAAAAACACCAAAAAACCCAAGGCTGTGTTTCTCACACAGCACATCACGGCTCCAAACCCAACAGGAGCAAATCCTCAGTAGTGCTGTAACAGGAAAACCTTGCTGGAGGTGGAATGGACTTCTCTTTTTCTCCCTTTGCTCCTCTAAAAAGCCAATTCCCCGTTTTACGGGCCCCACTCCTGCACTCACTAGGATTAGCATCTTTCATAGGGAGGGCAGGAGGAAGATGGGCTTCTTGTCCAGGTCCGTCTGCAGGCTGAGTGACAGATGTCTTCATCTCGCAGCTCATGGACTTAACATCATACACGTCCTGACAGGCTTGTCAGGATGACATTTGAAGTCCCCTTGGGAGGGAAACGCTGGGTGTAACGACAGAGAGAGAATCCCCTTCTAGAGGGTTTCCACGACAGCACACGGGGTCTTTCTCTGCCACCAATTTATTCCCAAAAAAACCTCCCGGTGCTCTGCAGCGCACACAGGAGGAGAGCCCTTGCCCAGCCAGTCATGCTGTACCTGGGCTGGCAAAAGCTGGCAAGAACAAATGCCATATTCACTTGCAAATTAGACACGGCCTTTTGAAGCCCGTGTTAAAGATCTAGCCAAGAGGAAAACACGGTCAGCCAATTCCCCTCCTTCCACTAAACATGTCAAGAGATGGCTCCTCTTTCATTCCTCTGCTGGCATTTCTCTGTTCCTCTCCATCCCACTCGGGACCTTAGGCTGCACTTGTCCCCTGGGCTGCACGACAGGCAGGCTCAGCCCTGCTCCTCACTGGGATTTTAAGCAAAACCAGAGGGATCTTGGAACACGTTTAGATTTTGACGAAGAGCGATCAACGGGGGAAAGACCCACCTTACTGACTCTCTTTAAAAAGCAAACGTTCTTCTGCAAACAGGCCCCTGGAGGACAGCTGAACTGGGCCAAGAGACTTCAAACTTTGGAGGGGAGGAGGTCTGGGCCATCCAGAAGCTGAGGCAGCAATCCACTGCCCAATTTCTTGTTCTGGGAGGAAGGTGTTAGAGAGCATTTTTTTCCCCCTAGAAATATGCATGTTCAACCGCAAAGGAAAGGGAAATAGCCCAGAGCAGCTCCTGGGCTGGTGCAGAGTTTGTCAGCAGATCCGGTATCTCTAAGCAGTGAGACTGATAGGTACTAGCAGGATGTCTGTCTCCTGAATCTGCTGGGACCTATATCCCCAACTGACCTCCAACAAGCTGTCACCACAGAGAGCGCCTGCTATTTCAGCCCCGCAATCATGGACTCATTGCCTGACCTCCTTCTCTAAATCTCTGTATCGTGTTTCTCACCCTGGAGACGTGACTCAATGCGTTGGCATAAGGAAACACGCCAGGAGAATACTCTTGTGCCTCTCCCCTTTATCCTATCCATCCTGCTATGTGTTTAATTGAAATAGCAGAAGGCGAGGAGCGTTTGGCGCCCGCAGAAAAGCACGCGGAGACTTTTTGGCCCTCCTCAAGAGAGAAAAGCAAGCTGGCAGAATTCTTTGTCTAGAAACTTTTCATGGGGAGAACCCCAAAGGTAGCACGGGAAAGTGCTCCCACGAAACCTCACGGCTGCCAGGTCCCTCTGACAGCAGGAGGGATGGCAAGAGAACTGCTCTTCCAGGACCAGGAGGCCATCAGCCCACAGGGAGATGCACCAGAGAAGAAATCCCACCAAAGTGGCAATCACTGCTGCCCACAGTGAGGAGCAGGTGCCTTGGGGACCCTTGTGCCTCAGCATCATCCTCATGTGCACAACCATGGGCCTGCAAGGCGAGAGATCAGAAGTTTGAGGACAAAGAGACACAGGCAATGGCAGAAAGTTGCTAAGGAAGAAGGATCCAGCCTCCAGTAAAAAACAAAAGGAGGCTGAGGGGAGACCTTCTCGCTCTCCACAACCCCCTGAAAGGAGGGTGTACCCAGGGAGGGTTGGTCTCTTCTCCCAAGGAACAGGCGATGGGACAAGAGGAAATGGCCTCAAGTTGTGCAGGGGAGGTTCAGACTGGATATTAGGAAAAATTTTTACACCGAAAGAGTTATTAAGCCTTGGAATGGGCTGCTCAGGTTAAGGCACCATCCCTGGAGGTATTTAAAAGATGGGTAGACACAGTGCTTAGTGACATGGTTTAGTGATGGTTTTTATCAGAGTTAGGTTGATGGTTGGACTAGATGGTTTTAAAGGTCCCTTCCAACCTAGACAATTCTGATTCTATGATGATTGTGTGCTGCCCAAGAACCAGAAAAGCTCCAGACACAGGATGAGGCACGGCAGCCCAGGGACATCCCGCGTGGAAACCAGCCTCTGGAATCTCAGTGAGAACCTGAGCGCACCCACACATCCTCCCCTGCTGTAACACAGACATGCTGAAACCCTTCTACGTTTAGCCAGGAGGGGAGAGGGGACAGAAGCCTTCAAAGTGCTAAAAACATTACTCGACACCTAAAGGCACATCCGTGCTGGAAGACCCCACAGAGGGGTGACTCTCGCCAGCCCACAGCAGGCACCAGGCAGTGCAGAGCCCGTGTCCCCTGGCCCCACTGCTCAACAGGACCCTTATGGCCGTGGCCGCAGCCCCCTCCCACCCCAGGCAGCCCAAGCCATCAATTTGCTACTGTTTGGGCCCAAAAGAGGAGAAAAAACACACGATTACCAAGAGGCACGACTGGAGGAGACGCGTGTGACATCTGGCACGAGAGGGACTGACTGTTTCAGGGGGTGTAGTTGATTTTTATAAGTTTCTTTATAAGCGTCACTCAATCTTCTTTGTTTGGTTTGGGGTTTTTTTGCTGTGTTTTTTCTAGGCGCCATGAATTCACTCGTGGTAGGACTCGTCTGTAATTCTCATGTGCGTGCAGATACAAATGCTACTTCTCTCCCCCAGCTCCCTGCTCCAGCCCTATTCATCAAGCATTTGTAAATGGCATTTTATGAGCGCTGAGTTTTTAACAAGGCAGGCACACTGCTCGGGAGGCGAACAAAGGGGCCCCTATTGGAAACTTTAAAGATGTTTAAACAAAGGCTTCTCTTGAAAACCTTTAACCCCTCATGCCAACCTCAAGGGAAATGCTATGTTATGAGCAATGGGAGCACAAACATCTTCTGTGACCGCAGACTGCCTACAACGGGCTGCCTTGTTGGCTTCATCTTTTCTCTTTGCTGCCGTCGCCAGCAAGGGCAGCTCCCGAGCCCATCTTGGACTAATCACATCAAATTTAGTTGATTTTTATAAGTTTCTTTATAAGCGCCACTCATTTCTAGGCGCCATGAATTCACTCGTGGTAGGACTCGTCTGTAATTCTCATGTGCGTGCAGATACAAATGCTACTTCTCTCCCCCAGCTCCCTGCTCCAGCCCTATTCATCAAGCATTTGTAAATGGCATTTTATGAGCGCTGAGTTTTTAACAAGGCAGGCACACTGCTCGGGAGGCGAACAAAGGGGCCCCTATTGGAAACTTTAAAGATGTTTAAACAAAGGCTTCTCTTGAAAACCTTTAACCCCTCATGCCAACCTCAAGGGAAATGCTATGTTATGAGCAATGGGAGCACAAACATCTTCTGTGACCGCAGACTGCCTACAACGGGCTGCCTTGTTGGCTTCATCTTTTCTCTTTGCTGCCGTCGCCAGCAAGGGCAGCTCCCGAGCCCATCTTGGACTAATCACATCAAATTTCTTTCATTCTTTGAGGAAACAAAAAAAAGAGTAAGTTACAACTTCCACAAAACCCGACAACAGCCTTTTCCAGTTGGATGCAGCCATACCCTGCCTGTTTTGACGGCAAGTGTCATTCTTCTACAAACACCAAGATCTCTTGCGTGCTCGGCAGATGAGAATTGGTATTTTGGATGAGGCCAAATTTACCCAAATATCAGGGCTGAGATCTGAGAGCAGATTCCACCCCCCACACACACACACACACGCTTTTTGCTGATATCAAATGCCAATCTAATGAATCCCTGCCGAGATCACAAGAATCTGCTTGTGAAATGCAGTTTCTACTTGTTACTGAGAACCTGCACGCTCGCTGCCTGTGGTTAATCGCTCCTGCTCTTGGAAAAAGAAAAGAAAAATATCTTTACCATCAAGAGACGCTACGGAGGGTCCCACAGGGAGGGCCTCATAGTAACTTTATGAATAAACTGAAGCAAAAATCCTATGGGTTTAGGCAGAAGAGGTAAAGTCGTGTGCCTCATCTCAGTGGCCGGGCTCTGAACAGGTTCCTCGTCCTCTTACCCCCTTCCCAGTCCCACTGCACACACGTGGTGGCTTCCTTCAAACTGGGACAGTCCTGTTTCCATCCCAGCCTCCTCACCGCCACCAGTTCCTGCTCTGGAGCCCTGTCTCCCAGATGGATCTGGCACCTCCCTGCAGGGCAGCAAAGGTTATCCTCACAGCACAAGGGAGGGAACCCCCACAGAGCATGGGGTACGGCACCACATCCCGTATCTCAGCTCCACGTACCTCCAGCAGCTGCGTGTCAGCACAAATACAACACGTGTGGAATAACCTCCTTTTCCAAACAAGTTTTCCCACCTAATTGCTCGGAACAGAAGTGCCAAAAAGCTCATTTTTCCCTTGTGAAAGGGGCTGGAATCACAAGCCAAAGGTGTGTGTGTGTGGGGGGGGGTTGCTGGTGTGAACAGATTTACCAGTACGCACAGCCCCAGTTTTCCCAGTCGTGCAGAAACGGCGCGTAAGGAGCTCCGGGCACACTTTTAAGCTTATCTTTTTTGCAGGATCTCTCTCTCTCTATGGCTGGGTGTGCCGTGCCCAGGTGTGCCAGCCCTCCTCATTCCCTGCTGAGAGGGATCCCGGGCTGTATATGCAGGAACCTGCCCCCAGAGCCAGGGAAAAGGGGAGCGGGGCAGACAGCAAACTGCGCCACGCAGACCCCCTCCCGGGTGACACAGAGGGGGTACCATGTCCCCCCCGGGAGGGAGGGCGACCACTGGCACCCCTAC
>NW_015090832.1:64917-90096 GCF_001431845.1 Calidris pugnax | reverse complement strand
GCGGGGCCCCAGCCGCCCCCCCCCCGCCCCGCGGGTCGTGTCTCCGCAGGTGCCCACGGGCAAGCGGGACCTGCGCGCAGGTGGAAGGGGCGGTCGCCAGAGGGGTACGGGGGCACCGGCCGGGCACAGCCCGGGGCACTCACAGCCCCTGCGGCCAGGGAGAGAATGGCTTTTTTTACCTTTTTTTACTTTTTTTTATTTTTATTTTTTCCCTTTTCCCTTTTTCCTTTTCTTTTTCCCCCTTTTTTGTCTTTTTTTTTTGTTTGGTTTTTTTTTTTCTTTTTTTTTTTTTTTTTTTTTTCTTTTTTTCTTTTTTCTTTTTTTTTCTTTTTTCTTTTTTTTTTCTTTTTTCTTTTTTTTTTCTTTTTTCTTTTGTCTTTTTCTCTTCTGTTTTTTTTTCATTAATCTTCCTTTTTCTTTTCTTTCTTTCTTTCTTTTTTCTTTTCTTTCTTTTTTCTTTTTTTATTTTTTTAAATCTTTTTCTTTTAAATCTTGTTGTGTTTAATTTTTTTAATTTTAGTTTTCCTTTTTCTTTTCTTTCTTCTTTCCCCATTCCCTTTTTTATCTTTTTTATTTTTTTCTGTTTTTCTTTAAATTTATTTATTTATTCCTTTTTCTTTTCTTTCTTTTTTCTGTTTTCTTTTTCCTTTTTCTTTTTTGCTTTTTTTTTCCTTTCTTTATCTTTTTTTCTTTTTTCTTTTTTTCTTTCTTATTTCTTTTTTTTTTCCTTTTCTTTTTTTTTTCTTTCATCTTCCCCTGCTGTGGGAGCGCACCTGGGAGCCCCATAAACTCGCAAGGTCCTGGAAAAAGCAGACTCCAAGCTCAATGCATTTGAGCCACAGTTCCCAGGGAGTTTCAGAAGCTCCACAGGTAGTAACTGCAGTCAGTGCAGGGGGTTTGAACCGAGCTGGAGGCCAGAGCTCAGAGCTGCAGAGCCTCAGGCTGAGCTTCCAGCAAGAAGGTCAACTGAAGTGCCGGAGTGTAGTGATCGAGATCGTTAGCAGAAGCTCCTTAGACACCTTGGAATAGACCTTCCAGCACTTAGATCAATCTAGCAATGGTAGGAACCACCTTTAGTGCTCTACAGGACTGTATTTTAGTGCTTTAACAGCACTTTCCTTCCTCTTTGCACCAACATCAACAGCTACATGAGGAACAGAGAAAGGGGACTAGAGTAAATCACCCGCATTATCTGAATTTTCTAGCAGTTGGGCCAATACTGCCTTGTCAAACTGGGGCGTTTGGAGGGGTGTTGGTGCTGGTGGGGCACAGTGCCTGGGGTGACCACCCCAGCTGGCCCCCCGGTCCCCCGCAGAGGGTTTGTGCTTCCTGTTCTCCCCTGGTGTTTGCCGTTGGTGTGGTCGATAAATCCCCCAAGCCCAGAAAAGGCTGAATTTCACTTGTGTGTGCAGTGAGGAAAATATAGGATTTATAAATACCCATGCGTATACAAGGGCTTGTGGGTTGGGTTGGTCTGGATTAAAGGAGGTATTGAAAAATGAGGGAAGCCAGAAACTGCAGGCTTCTCATTTCGGTGATTTCTAATGGCTTTTCCTTTTGCATAAACATTGCATTGACTCCATACCCAAGAGCACTTCAGGCATTTTTCTCCCCTGCTCTCTACAAAATATAACCCAGACCTCTAAAATGGATATTTTTTATTAGGACGTTTGGTTTCCCCAAGCCCAGGGAAGAACACTTGCCCTCTGTGGCAGCAGACTGCTGGGCAGCCATCTCCTGAGCGAGGCGAACGGCAGCTCCTTTGGGGGGGAAAAGCAGCAAATTAAATCTCTGCACTTGAATTCGGCGTTACCTCCACTTGAGGATGGCATTACCATGAGTTAAAGTTCTTATATATATAAAGAGCGGATTTGAAACCCCAGTTTTTAAACAGTAGCTGCTGGGGTTGTATTTTGGTGTCCCTGAGTTGGATACTTTCTTTCCCAGGGGACCACAAAAATCAGATCCCTTCCTCTGCCGACTGAGCTGGTGAACGTCAGCGAACTGGGAAGCAGCAGTGCAGAAGGTGGTTTGCTTCTCCCAGTGCCCCTAAAGGGCTTTTTCTGCTTCTGCAGCTGCACAAGGGTGCACACAGGGAGTTGTGGGACTTCTGGCCTGATCACGGAATCATCAGAGTTGGAAGGGACCTCTAGAGACCGTCTAGTCCAACCCCCCTGCCAAAGCAGGGTTGCCCAGAGCACATCACTCAGGATGGCATCCAGGTGGGGCTTGAAGATCTCCAGAGAAGGGGACTTCACACCCTCCCTGGGCAGCCTCTTCCAGGGTTCTGGCACCCTCACCCTAAAGAAGTTTTTTCTCATATTTGAGTGGAACTTCCCATGTCCCAGCTTGTGCCAGTTGCCCCTAGTCCTGTCCCTGGGAACCACTGAAAAATGTCTGGCTCCATCCTCCTTCAAACCGCCCTCTAGATACTTGTAAGAATTAATAAGGACTCCCCTCAGCCTTCCCTTCTCCAGGCTAGAGAGTCCCAGCTCTCTGTCCTTGCAGAGCAGAAGGTGATGTGAGGACCAGGAGATGTCCCACACCATGAGCGTGGCCATCTCAGAGGGGTTGTACGATGCAGCGGCAGGGGAAGGCTGAGCAGAAGAGGCTCCTCTGTTGGGTTCCCCCTGTCTGTGACACAGAGAGGAGCAGTGCCTGCGGCAGGATGGTCACCCAGGGTGGCAGGATGGTCACCCAGAGTGGCAGGATGGTCACTCAGGGTGGCAGGATGATCACCCAGGGTGGAAGGATGGTCACCCAGGTGGCAGGATAGTCACCCAGGTGGCAGGATGGTCACGCAGGGTGGCAGGACGCCCTGAGCTGCAGTGCTCTGCGGTGGGAGGCAGCCAGCGATGCACAGCCTTGCCCGACCCCCCCAGGACCAGGGAATGAGGAAAATGCCTCTCCCATCTGGAGACAGGACAAAGCCCCCCCCACACTCACTGCTGGGAGGGCGAGGGCTGATTTTGGGCTGGGGTGTTAAACATCAGCTCTGCTACAATCAGCAAGGTGACAGCAGGGTCCCACCCGACCCAAAGCTCTTGGTGCCCACCTGGGTTCCCTGCGTGCCCACGTAAAACAGCCCTTCACAAGACCTGGCCGTGTGTCTCCTGTGCCAAGCACATGGGGCACTCCCCCTTTTTGGCTTCATTTCCCAGGGGGTGCAGACACCCATGGGTGCTCCGGGTCCATCCCACCAGGGCAGAGCCACCTTGGAGATGCACCTCCAAGCACGCTCTCAACCCTCTTCCAAGGCACAGCTAAAGGGAAAAGCCTCATCAGTGAGTGATGCCAGGCTGAGCAGGGAGGGGGAAAAGCTCACAAAAATCGGCGTCGGGGAGAGGTGGTGGCTCCCCCCTCGCTCCCCCCCCCCCCGGCGGATGTTTAACATTTTGCCCTGCAGTCTAGGGCAATCTTCCACCGCAAAGATCTCCTTCAGGTTACAAAGGCAACCAGCCAGATTCCGCCCCCCCCCCCCCCCCCCCCCCGGCTTCCACATAATGCCCAACTGTGTGCGAGAGCAGCCCAGTCCCAGCTGAGACCTCGGGCTCTGAAAAGCAGGCTTTTTAGCACGAGCTCCCAGAGCCCGGCCCGCGCGGTGCCGCTAACATGACACTGAACTAACACTGCACTACAATCAAAGCATTTTAATAATCTAATATAATAAATGTCAGAGGGAGTGAATAATTCCCTGTAACCCCGAGGAGGCCGTAGGTGCCAGAAGGAGCCGAGTAGGGTAGATTGAGCTGCTTTAGCAATAGCCCTTTGACTTTCTGAAGGTAAATTTAAACCAGATGATGGATGCTGGGTGGTCGCCTCGGTGGGCAGAATGGGGAGCACTGTTCAGAAGTGCGTCACTGAAACAATTTGGCCCCCAAATTTGGATGGCAATGGCCGCAGAGAGCGGACAAAGGAAAGAAAAACAAGTTTCTCAGTAGTCGTTCCTCCAGCTAGACATCAAACCTGAAGACCTCTGGTCTGTTTACCTGCACGTTCACGCTTTAAGCAGTAAATAGCATGTGGATAATTATTCCAGAAGGCTCTTTAATAAGCTCTGGGCTGGAGCCCACGTGTCTCTGGTGTTACGTCTGGATGGCAGGGAGCAGCGATACCGGCACAAGCCTGGCCCTGCCCCGAGCTGGTGCTGCAGGAGGATCTGTGGAGCAGGCGTTGCTGCTGGCCACGCTGTCAGCACACGTCTTCATCCACCAGGTTTTGGCAATTTGCTCCTGAACACTCCCTGCCGCCACCTGGCCTCGGTACCAGCCTCATCCTTGCTCTGCCAAGAGGCTCCCTCCAGCAGCGCTTGGTCCCCAGCTCTATGGGGCTTCCCCAGGTGACCATGAGCCATACTGGTGGGTGACACTAACAGGGATGGAGTGTGGGTCCCCACAGCCAAGACATGAGCAAGGACCCACAGCTAGACTCCTCATTCTGCACTGAATATCGGGTGGTGAAAAAGAGGGAAAAAACTCACACACCCAGCCTGGTTCTCCCCTTCTCTGTGCCCGTTGCCTCTGGCAAACTGAGGGTGAAATGCTGCTGGACGGAGCCAGCAAGGTTTAATACTCATTTTTCACCACGTTGTATCAGTGTAAAAGAATAGCCAAGGTCAGGCCAACGGGCAGCCTTTTCCTCGGTCTGTTTCCACATTCGTCCTGATCACAATCAGTAGTTCTGTAAAAAAAAAAAAAAGAGACTTCAGAGAGATTCCCAAATGGTGCTTTTAGATGAAGGGAAAAATAGCAAAGGTGGATCAAAGCTGACAGCCCACTTGGCAGCGGAGCAGGGAGGCAGCTGCAGATTGCCCTTACGGAAAAAGATAAAATAACTTTCTTACGGGATGTCTTCGGCTGCGCGAAGATACAAACCAGTCAGTAGATAGTCTTGCTGAAAAGCTTCACTCCAGCCTTTCCAAGTAACTCGCCCTAGGGAAGGCACTGGTTGGATACTGGTTGATAAAGCTCAACTTCATCCTGCTGGAGCAAGAGTCTCCCAGATGGAGGGTCGGAGGGAACAGATCCAGCCCTGCCCTGGGAGCTGTTAAGGGAGATCCAAGGGTCTGTCGGGCAAAGGAGCTCCTTCTGCCTTGTTGAGAGTGCTGGCTGGGGCTGAGTCCAGGGTTCAGAGCACTGGGGATGCCACGGGGAGAGGAGCTGGGTTGCCATGTGTGCTCTGCAGTTGGGAAAGGGCTTGTTGTGGCCATAAAACATTTATTTCTCAGACACAGAGCGGCAGCTAATGCCGTGGGTGACACAGACACCGGCTGTAAATCTGATTTTGGCAGAGCTCAGTGGATTTATGTTTGCCAGCAATCCAGCTAACACCTCTAGGATAAAGAGCTGGGAACAAGGAGGGCAGGAAATTATATTGCCCGAACACAGCAGTGATGGGAAAATCTGTGGAGTGAAAAGCATCACGTTCCCGTGGGACTAGCCAGAGGAGATGCTGGTTAAATATTTGCTTGTATGGGAGATGTGTTTGTCTTCCATGCACAAGCAGCAGAGCATCGGCTCCACCCACAGCATGGGAAATCAGAGAGTGAAGAGAGAGAAGCTTAAGGCTAATTGTAATGTGGGTCCTAGAAGCTGGAAAGGGCACAGGCTCTTTAAAATACAGGTGTTGCACTGGGAATAGCAAAACTGGCTGATGGACTGGTCACTGCTTGGGATGGCTTGGGTGTTGCTGCTTCTCTCCCTTGGAGCTTGCTCTGGTCTCTGAGCCCAGCAAGAGCTTACCATGGCCTGCCTTGGGGCACTTGGTGGGGCCTGATTCACCTCTCTTCCCACATCTGATCGGTCATGCCCTCAGTTATTCTCCATTTCTAGCCCATTTAAGAGCAAGAGAGGCTGTTTTTAATGGTGATGCTCCACTGAGTGCCTCTTGCAAGATTTTCCCTTGCAAGAGCCTCCCCATCCTTACCGCTTCTCCTCTGAGTGATCCCCTGGTGCTGCCCACAGACCCCGTCCACTTTCTCCTGGTGGATCAGCAGTGTGTTTGCAGCTGTGCTTGGGGCTTCCCAGCCTTCTCTCGCCACTGCTTCTCTCTGCCTCAGATGCTAGGACATCACAGTGTGAAGTGGTCATGAGTGACCCCAGAAGCCTTGGCAGGGCCAAGGGCCAGAGCCTGAAGCCAGTTCCCATACAGCTTTCTCCCTCATGAGGATGCTGCACCTGGTGTGGGTCTGATGCTCATCCAGGTGGGTCCAAAAACACCCCCTGGGCATGTAGAACTGAAACACAGAGGTGTTGTCCAAGTACCAGCAGGCACAAACACCCCTTTGGAGCAAGGCAAAGGAGCTCAGAATATGGAAGAAGTCAGCTCAGGCTTCGGTCAAGATTGTTACAACCAGCCAGGCTGGGTCTGCTTGGTAGGGAGCAGGCACAAACACCCCTTTGGAGCAAGGCAAAGGAGCTCAGAATATGGAAGAAGTCAGCTCAGGCTTAAATCAAGACTTTCTCACAACCAGCCAGGCTGGGCCTGCTTGGTAGGACCAATTTCTCCTTAGTGTGCCCAGCTGCAATGTGCCAGACATGGGCATATTGAGGGTCTCCTGCCCAGAGAGCATCCCTTTCCTCTTCTCTGGTTTCTTCTTATCCAGCCAAAGGTACCTGGGGGGTTTAGGGGATCTCGGTAGAGCAGGAGCTGATGGTCTTCAGACAGGCAGGCTTGCCTCCTCTGAAAGCAAGTCAGCATCACAAAAGGTCTCCCGAGTAGAAAACCCACAACCCTCCCCTCTCATCCCTGAGTTCCTCTGCACGTGTCCCAGGCAGCAGAGCAGGGCACCTCAGGCTTGGACCCACCTCATCTCCCTCCAGCCGGTTAACGCCCAACCTCCTAAGGTAGCAGAGTTAAATTCCGGGTGCACGGGAAACTCCTTCTAGTTAATAGAGCAGAAGCAATCAGCAAACCCACCCAATTCTTAGGTCTCAGAGAAAAATGCAGCGATTCTCACCCGGCAGCCCTTGCAGAAGCCAACGAGCAGCTCCTCCTTGCACGGCAGCTCCCCAGCTGCACTCACGGCTCAGCAGCATCGTTTCCCAGCTCCACCAAAAAGCCATTCAGCAACAAACACATCAGGTGGAAATACAAATTAATGATCACTCAGAGCACTGCCACCATCGCGTGGGACTGGAAGTCTTAGAAATGTGCATTTTAGAGCTATAAACTGTGTCTGATTGAAAACTGATGAAGCTGTTATTCAATTATGCAACCTTTTTATTTTTCAATGCCAACCCTGGTCATGCAGCAGCCGAGATGTTCTCTGAGCTCCAGGGCTTTCCGACAGGAAAGCTTCCTCACCTTCCCCACCCCATCAGGCTGGACACGGAGGGAGCTCCTGGCTCCCAGCTCAGGTCAGGGCTGGTGGGGCAAGACGAGGAGCCCACTGCTGGTGTTACAGAGCTGGGGGACCTCTCTCTTGTAGGTCCAACCCGTACCAAACCAACCTGCTGAGAGACAGCGTGCGGAGGTACCTGCAGCTGCCGGCAGACCAGACGGTGCTGATTCTGCACGCCAAGGTGGCACAGAAGTCATACGGCAACGAGAAAAGGTGGGAGATTGCTCCAGCTTCTCCGGTGGCCACTTCCAAACCCAGCTACCTAAAGCTCCGTTTCAGCCTTGCTGGATTTCTCTGAGCTATGCTGGGGAAGCAAATGATTTGACAAATGAGGAGCCCACTGCTGGTGTTACAGAGCTGGGGGACCTCTCTCTTGTAGGTCCAACCCGTACCAAACCAACCTGCTGAGAGACAGCGTGCGGAGGTACCTGCAGCTGCCGGCAGACCAGACGGTGCTGATTCTGCACGCCAAGGTGGCACAGAAGTCATACGGCAACGAGAAAAGGTGGGAGATTGCTCCAGCTTCTCCGGTGGCCACTTCCAAACCCAGCTACCTAAAGCTCCGTTTCAGCCTTGCTGGATTTCTCTGATCTAAGCTGGGGAGGCAAATGATGTGACAAATCCCCTCTCTGCCCATTTGTGACCTCTTTGCGTCCAAAACTACTCTTTAGTCTTGAACTAATGACATTAACCCCACACCTGCATCCATCCCAGTTAGACATTCCCAGCGGTTAGGCTTCTCTCATGACTCACAGGAAATCAAAAAGATGAAGTTAAAGAAGGAAATAAACTATTCAAGAAGAAGAAGAAGGGGAAAGGTTAGTGCTGTGGCAATCTTATCTCAAAATCTGAGCGGCCACAGCAGGGACTGGGGTGTTTCCATCAATGCCACAGTCTCCACAAAGCTGCTATTTTAGAAAATCCTTTCCCCGCTGCAAAAACACCTCGAGGTTCTGGCTCGAATCTCCAAAATTGCTACTCCTGGGCAGTGACGTCAGACTGTGGCGCTGTAATATAATTAATCCCCCATTAATCCTTGTGATATAAATAATCCTGGGTTATTACCAAGTTGGGGGGTAGCTGTGAGACGACGAGCTCTACCTCTGAGGCACAACCACACCCGGACCCCAGGAGACAGCTCTAGGCTGTGCCTACAAAGTCCTCATTGCATCCACCCCCTGCCAGGAGCTGCTGGTCCACAGGTAAAGCTTTTATTTTGGGAAGGGGTCACCCAGCCTGGAGGGAAGCCCCCGTGTCACTCAGCCTTCAGGACAGCCTCCTCCTCCCCCTGCTCCGGACCCCGTGCAAGGGATGGGCGTGAAAAATCAGAAGCCAGGTCTGGAGAAGGAGAGAAAACCAGCACAGTGCTCCCAGGTTAAAGTTTAAAGGTGCTGCTGCTGTTTTCCTTCGTGGTGGGAGCCAGGGGCCTGGGCTGTGGATGACTTGTTTAAATAAACCCGTGCCGAGGACTTTAGGGCTCTGAAATACCCACACTCCCCCCGTCGGTGTTTTCTCTGGTAGCGCTTTACCCAGTATCAATAGAGGATGAATTTGCACCATTCACACGAGCGCAAAGACAGTGGAAACCCAAATAAAACACAGGAAAATAGGTTTCCAAAACCCTGGCTATAGATTTATTTGCTTTGGGCTCCAAACCTGGCTGTGAATGCAAACTCTGTTCCCGACCTGCCGAAACTCCCACACGGCCGGCGGACAGGGGCAGGGGGACTGATCCCTCCGTGGGTCGGGGCAGGAGGGGGGCCAAGGTGCCCTGTCCTCCCTTCTCGTGGCCATCCTGTGGCCGGGGGGCTTGTGGCCACCAGTGGGACCGACAGATGTGGCAGCCACCCCGGGCTGGGGCTGTACACTGCAGTGGGAGGCAGCAGAGCCCCGTTCCTCTGGCCAGCCCTGCCTGTACCCCCCCAGCCGGGGGGTCCCCAGCCCCCCACTGCAGCACCACGTACCTCCCAGGGTGCAGGGCTGCTCCCGGTGCTGGAGAGCCCTGGGGGAAGGTCTCTGCTCTCAGGGCAGCCATCCTGTCCCCCCTGAGCGCCTTTTCTGGATGCTGAAGTGCAGTAAGGAAATGTCTTCTTGTCTCTGCAGGTTTTTCTGTCCCCCACCTTGCGTTTACCTGAGCGGGCCGGGATGGAAGTTAAAACAGGAGCAGATAAAAGGTAAGCACTGGGAGGCAGCCCTGGACCTCCCCTCCCTCCCTTCCCGTGCCACTGAGAGCTGCCCTCCACCTCTGCAAAGGAGAGGGTGACCCAGTTTATTTTATCTTTGCCCTCCCCAAACTCCTCTGTCCCCCTCGAGACTGAGCCCTCTGCGGTCCAGACCCAGGGAGGGCTGGACCCCGGGCCACCCACCGCCTGTGTTGGGGCTGGAGGGAGCTTCTCCCCATCTCTTCCAGCCAGGGACCTGGGAGAGGCGGGATTTCGGGTGTGCGGGTACATGGGGCTGGACAGCATGGGCAGCAACCTGATGGAGACCCAGAAGCTCAGCTTCGAGGAGCAGCCAGACGCAAAGGTAATGCTCCCTGGGGGCTGTGGGGACCCCACTCACGCAGGGGCTGGTCTTTCCCTGGTGTCACCCCACGCCCAGGGATGTCACATCGTCCCTTTCCTTGGCACATTGTGGTCCTTCTTTCCTTGCCATCTCTCCCTGCTCCTACTTTGTCTCCCTGTTGTGGCATATGGCTGAGCCCCCTAGCAGGGAGGGGGGTGTCCCCTGCCTTGCAAAAAAGCCCCATCTTTCTTCGGGCACCATCTTTTCAGGTCAACATCCCCGTGGATGGGGAAAATTGCACATCTCCCTCAGCCCCGGCACCTTCTCCTGATGAGCAGCGCTGCCACTTATCGCAAAACGAAAGCCCAGTCTTTCAGTTGCAGATAAACAGCTAAAAAAAAAAAAACCCAACCGATCCCAAAGCTCAAGAGCTTCAGCAGAGATCTGGCATCTTTTGATAGAAGGAAAAAAAAGAAATGCAAAAATAAAAAAAAGAAAAAGCATTATCTGGGGTCCCCGAAGAGCACAGGGTCTGAGCTGGGCCAGAAACCTTACAGAAAGAGCCTTTGTTTGCAGTGCTTGCATTGCTGCTAAGGCACGGCCTATCGGCGGGGAAACCATAAACCCAGGGTGATTTCTCATGTTATGTGGGATAAATCACACGTGAACGTTGGTTTCCATGAGGAATTCTCTGCCCCCAGTGTAAATAAAGCCTCTGCCGATCCCCAGCTCTTCACTCCACCTGTAATAACATCTCTGGCCGTTTCCCCCCTCTGACTAAGCCAGGGCTCTTTGAAAGGGTGCTATTATGTCCTCGCGGAGTGGTGAGGAAGGTGAGGAGGGTGAGGAAGGCTGGTGGGGCTGTGCTGGAGCTGCCCCCAGCCCTTCTTTGCCCCTGGCAGGGCTTCGGCTGTGCCAAGGCGCTGTACATCTCGGATGCGGACAAGCGCAAGCATTTCCGCCTGGTCCTGAAGCTCTTCTTCAGCAACGGGCAGGAGATCGGCACCTTCCACAGCAAGCTCATCAAGGTCATCTCCAAGCCCTCGCAGAAGAAGCAGTCGCTGAAGAACACGGACCGTGCGTAGGGGGACGGCTCTGCGGGGAGGAAAGGAGAACATCCCAGGGTGGGATGTCCTCTGCGTGCTCACAGCTTGGCTCCAGAGTGGTCCAGGTTGGACCCAAAGCCTGTGGGCAAGGGATGAAGATGTATCTGCACATACATCTTATTTCCAAATGGTTGACTGCCCACAGTGTGTAATACCCTGATGCCAGTGTGCTCCCCACACTATGGGCTTCGCCTGCACCATTGAGAAGCCCAGCTGGGTTGGCCCTCACACACAGAGAAAGGCAGCTCGGGGGATGCTGGCTCCTGCCAGGCTGGTTACCTGTTCCTTGATAAAAGCCATAGCTCAAGCACAGAGCTGGCAAGCACTAACTAACCCAGCCACCTCTCCCCACAGTCTGCATCTCCTCGGGCTCCAAAGTCTCCCTCTTCAACCGCCTGCGCTCCCAGACCGTCAGCACCCGCTACCTCTCTGTCGAGGGGGGAGCCTTCATCGCCAGCGCCAGGCAGTGGGCAGCCTTCACCCTCCACCTGGGTAAGGAGCCTCACGGGGCCACTGTCTGCCTCCAGCCCTGGCTCTGCCCTCCTGCAAAGCCACTTCTTGGGGGGTGGAAGGGGTGGGAAATAGCCTGGGGATGCAGGAACCTGGCTCAGTTCTCACCTCTGCCTGGTGTTCCTGGTGGGGCTCTGGAGCCGATGGCCATTTCCCACTGGCTTTGAGGGTGGGCATCATGCCCTGAGAGTGCACAGGCTGTGACCAGGGCAGCAAGAGCTGTACAAGTCTAGAGGCTCATGAATCCGAGCAAGTAACTTGCCTGGAAGAGGTCAGAGCCCAGAGCATCCCTGCCCATGCTGTCCCTGATGGTGGCACCACATCCCAGTCCCTCTCTCCCACGTTGGGCTCCCCAGGAGCAGTGCTCTCTCCAAGCAGTGGGCACCTGCAGAGCAGAAAAAGCAGTAAGAAAACGCCAGGAGCAAAGCCAAACCTGTACATAACAAGGTGGCCCAGGTTAACCTGCTCCATGGCTGCTCAGGGAGGGGTGACTCTGCCTTTCTCCTTCCCCTCAAGCCGATGAGCGCTGCGCCCGGAGCGAGTTCCCCCTGCGGGAAGGGTACATCCGCTACGGCTCCGTGGTCCAGCTGGTCTGCACGGCCACCGGCATCACCCTGCCTCCCCTGGTAAGCCTCCATCCCTGTGGATGCCAGGCACATGGACCTGGCTGCTCCGTGCTTCCAAGGGATGGGTACCATCCTTGGGGTGACGCTGCTGCCTGCAGATCATCCGGAAGGTGACGAAGCAGTACGCCATGCTGGACGTGGACGAGCCCATCTCCCAGCTCCACAAATGTGCCTTCCAGTTCCAAGGCAGCGACCGCATGTACCTGTGTCTCTCCACAGAGAAAGTGATCCAGTTCCAGGTACAGCAGCCAGAGGAGGGGGTGGGGACCCCCGAGGTGCTCCCCTGTCCTCTCTCCAAGCTGCTCTGCTTTGCTGCTGGCTGGGGAACATGTCACTGGGAGGGATGACATCATGCCAAGGGGGGTTGCATCCATATTAAGGTCAGAATCACTGCCTGCTTCGATGGGGACAGCATCACTGAGCTCTTTGGGAAGGCATCATGATCCCCATTTCCCAGTTGCTTGCTGGAACCGAGACACCGGGGTGGCAGAAGCCAGACGTCCTGTCCCCTTGCGCTGTGTTTGGAGCTGTGACACTCTTTGCAGGCATCCCCCTGCCCGAAGGAAGCCAACCGGGAGCTGCTGAACGACGGTTCCTGCTGGACCATCATCGGCACCGAGACGGTGGAGTACACCTTCAGCGAGAGCCTGGCCTGCGTCCGTGAGCCCGTCAGCCCCGTGCCGCTCATCACTGCCCTGCAGGTAGCCAACAGTGCTGGCTGTGGGCCACCCCCTGCCTCTCCATCACCTGCCTCCCACCCCTGAGCCTTTGCACCTGCGCTCGGTGTGTACCAGGTTTGGGATGCTGTGGGAATGCTGGGTCTGGACCGCTGCGGTGGGGATGGGATAGAGGGGCAGAGCATCCCATGGGAGGGGGAGTCCAGCTGATGCCACCACGTAACGTGCTGCTGTGTGCTCTGCCCATCGCAGCTCACGGGCGGCGGGGACGTGGCCATGCTGGAGGTGCAGGGGGAGTATTTCCACGGGCACCTCAAGGTCTGGTTTGGAGACGTGGAAGCAGAGACCATGTACAGGTAACACAGCCGAGGGGGCTGGGGGGGCGGGCAAGGAATGGCAGATGGGTTTGGGCTGCACTGGGCAGCTCTGGGAGGGACCTGGCTCCTGACCTTGGGGACGAGGGCACTTGCACTGCCCTTTCTATGGGAACAAGCATGAGCACTGCAAGGAGAGGCAGGGAGGAGTCTGGCTGGTGTCTCTGGCTCTGGATGCAGTCTGGGGGACAACAGGACCTCAGGGGGCTACAAACGACCAAGCAACCCTGTCAGTGGGGAATGAAACACTGGGGAGGAGAGGAGAAACTAACCCAGCCACCTCTCCCCACAGTCTGCATCTCCTCGGGCTCCAAAGTCTCCCTCTTCAACCGCCTGCGCTCCCAGACCGTCAGCACCCGCTACCTCTCTGTCGAGGGGGGAGCCTTCATCGCCAGCGCCAGGCAGTGGGCAGCCTTCACCCTCCACCTGGGTAAGGAGCCTCACGGGGCCACTGTCTGCCTCCAGCCCTGGCTCTGCCCTCCTGCAGAGCCACTTCTTGGAGGGTGGAAGGGGTGGAAAATAGCCTGGGGATGCAGGAACCTGGCTCAGTTCTCACCTCTGCCTGGTGTTCCTGGTGTGGCTCTGGAGCCGATGGCCATTTCCTGCTGGCTTTGAGGGTTGGCATCATGCCCTGAGTGTGCACAGGCTGTGACCCGAGCAGCAAGAGCTATACAAGTCTGGAGGCTCATGAATCCAAGCAAATAACTTGCCTGGAAGAGGTCAGAGCCCAGAGCATCCCTGCCCATGCTGTCCCTGATGGTGGCACCACATCCCAGTCCCTCTCTCCCACGTTGGGCTCCCCAGGAGCAGTGCTCTCTCCAAGCAGTGGGCACCTGCAGAGCAGAAAAAGCAGTAAGAAAACGCCAGGAGCAAAGCCAAACCTGTACATAACAAGGTGGCCCAGGTTAACCTGCTCCATGGCTGCTCAGGGAGGGGTGACTCTGCCTTTCTCCTTCCCCTCAAGCCGATGAGCGCTGCGCCCGGAGCGAGTTCCCCCTGCGGGAAGGGTACATCCGCTACGGCTCCGTGGTCCAGCTGGTCTGCACGGCCACCGGCATCACCCTGCCTCCCCTGGTAAGCCTCCATCCCTGTGGATGCCAGGCACATGGACCTGGCTGCTCCGTGCTTCCAAGGGATGGGTACCATCCTTGGGGTGACGCTGCTGCCTGCAGATCATCCGGAAGGTGACGAAGCAGTACGCCATGCTGGACGTGGATGAGCCCATCTCCCAGCTCCACAAATGTGCCTTCCAGTTCCAAGGCAGCGACCGCATGTACCTGTGTCTCTCCACAGAGAAAGTGATCCAGTTCCAGGTACAGCAGCCAGAGGAGAGGGTGGGGACCCCTGAGGTGCTCCCCCGTCCTCTCTCCAAGCTCCTCTGCTTTGCTGCTGGCTGGGGAACATGTCACTGGGAGGGATGACATCATGCCAAGGGGGGTTGCATCCATATTAAGGTCAGAATCACTGCCTGCTTCGATGGGGACAGCATCACTGAGCTCTTTGGGAAGGCATCATGATCCCCATTTCCCAGTTGCTTGCTGGAACCGAGACACCGGGGTGGCAGAAGCCAGACGTCCTGTCCCCTTGCGCTGTGTTTGGAGCTGTGACACTCTTTGCAGGCATCCCCCTGCCCGAAGGAAGCCAACCGGGAGCTGCTGAACGACGGTTCCTGCTGGACCATCATCGGCACCGAGACGGTGGAGTACACCTTCAGCGAGAGCCTGGCCTGCGTCCGTGAGCCCGTCAGCCCCGTGCCGCTCATCACTGCCCTGCAGGTAGCCAACAGTGCTGGCTGTGGGCCACCCCCTGCCTCTCCATCACCTGCCTCCCACCCCTGAGCCTTTGCACCTGCGCTCGGTGTGTACCAGGTTTGGGATGCTGTGGGAATGCTGGGTCTGGACCGCTGCGGTGGGGATGGGATAGAGGGGCAGAGCATCCCATGGGAGGGGGAGTCCAGCTGATGCCACCACGTAACGTGCTGCTGTGTGCTCTGCCCGTCACAGCTCACGGGCGGCGGGGATGTGGCCATGCTGGAGGTGCAGGGGGAGTATTTCCACGGGCACCTCAAGGTCTGGTTTGGAGACGTGGAAGCAGAGACCATGTACAGGTAACACAGCCGAGGGGGCTGGGGGGGCGGGCAAGGAATGGCAGATGGGTTTGGGCTGCACTGGGCAGCTCTGGGAGGGACCTGGCTCCTGACCTTGGGGACGAGGGCACTTGCACTGCCCTTTCTATGGGAACAAGCATGAGCACTGCAAGGAGAGGCAGGGAGGAGTCTGGCTGGTGTCTCTGGCTCTGGATGCAGTCTGGGGGACAACAGGACCTCAGGGGGCTACAAACGACCAAGCAACCCTGTCAGTGGGGAATGAAACACTGGGGAGGAGAGGAGAAACCAGCTGGAGGCTGCACTCTGAGCTCCAGGCTGGAAGAGATGTGGCAGCACTTGTTGCCCCCTGCTCCTGCACGGGGCTCTCCTGGATTAAGGCACATTTTCTTCTCCCACACTGCTCCCAGGAGCCCCAAGTCCCTCATGTGTGTCGTCCCCGATGTCTCTGCCTTTGGCAGTGACTGGAGGTGGCTGCGATACCCCATCACAGTCCCACTCCTGCTGATCAGGGATGATGGCCTCATCTACTCCAGCTCGTTCACATTCACCTACACCCCAGAGCAGAGCTTCATCCCAGGACAGCAGGTCCTCTCGGATGTCCCCCAGGACTCGGACAAATTGCTGGACAGCATCCATCAGGAGTTCACCAGGACCAACTTCCACCTCTTCATGCAGAGCTAACACGCCGGAGGGGCAGAGGCTCAGCCTCAGCGCTGGCCCTGGGGAAGGGGAGCAGCCCCAAGCCCTGCCAGGGGTCCCCCTCCAGGGCTCAGGGTGGCCCTGCCAAAGGGTCCTCCCCACCCATCGAGTGCCCACCGTGTTACTGTGATTTGCTGACTTGTCTCTTCTTCACAGCAGCATCTCACCCTGCTGAGATCTCACGTGAGAGCATCAATAAATCAGGCTTCAAGGACTCTTTACCCATTCAATTGCTTCTTTACTAACCTTCACGATTTACCTCCCGTGCTGGCACGGAGCATTCACTGCTCCCTTGATGTCCTCAGTCCATATATTCAAAGGCCAGGATGGATGATGAACAAATGTGACCTTAAGTGTTATTGATCCATACCAGGAATCCCTGCATCGCTTCTGTGCTTTTCAGTAAGGAGGAGCCAATTTCCAGCAGTCACATACTTGGTACCAGATGGTTTGGTGTTTTTTCTCTAAGAGGCCCAAATGGGGTTATTTCAAAAGGAAATGGGAAAGAGAGAGAAAGAAAAACTTTAGTGTGAAACCCAGCCCGTTCCTAGCTGGCATGGCTCTGCTGGTTTACACACTTAAACACACACACACACTTAACACACACACAGAGAAATTGCAGTGCTGGCATCAGCAGGAAACTGCTGGTCTGAAGATGCCATAAAAAGAAGCCAGGTTTCTTGGAGCCAGACCTGAGCATTACACAGAGTGGGTCTTACAGCTTTATTTAAGTCTTTAGATCTCCGTGGCATCAAAAGGCCCATGGTGTGCCTGGAGACCTGCTGGTTTGGCAGTTGTGAGCTGGGTTTTGAAACAGCCCAGCTGCCAAACCCACGGAGGTGTTTAACCCACGCTGACCTCGGTGGCAGCGGGCAGGGGAGCCAGGGACGCCTGGTGCCCCACAGCCTGCAGCATCCCAGGAGCTCGGGGTGCCCAGACCCCCACAGGGGCATCCGGGGCTCATTGTCTGACTTACCTGCCTGGTTTGTGCCATCTAACACACCTTGGATGCCAGCACTGCACCCCAGCCTCACAGTGTGCATCCCCTGCAACCCTGTAGCTCAGGATGCTGAATTTGGGGCTGCAAGGGACTGATGGCTTCATACCACCCAGCATGGAGACACATAGTGATGCCCCGTGTCTTGGCCTCTTTCCTCCACAGGTTGTGCATGGCCCTGGCTCCCATGGGAGCACGAGAGCTTGGGTCTCCAGGGTCCTAACAGGATCCTGGGTCCAAAAGAGGAACCTCACAGAGGGTGAGAAGCTGTTGGCAGGCACATCTGGAGCTGCAGCTGCTGGGGGAAAAACTTGGGGAGAATATCACAGTGCACGCCAATGGCCAAGGGCCAGTGGAGGAAGGGGCTGGAGGACAGAGGAAGGGTAACTACATGGAGATCCACAGCGTGGTTCAAAAGGAAGCAAATCCCTCGAGCAGGAGGTGGGTGCAGGTGCACTCATTAGGTGTTGGGGGCAGTTGGTACGAGATCTTACCGCTCCCATTGCTGGCAAATGGATGAGCATCTCACACAGGTGCTGAGGGCAGTGAGGCTTCCCCCCTGTGACAACTGCTTGGGCCACCCCATCAGCACAAGCTTACCATCTTCTACGCTCACCTCCCCACCAAATCCACCCCGACCCTAATGTAACCAAGGATGAGATGCAAGAAAACCCTTTGATCAGCCTGAACAGAGGATCCCTCGTGTCTCCTCCAAAAGCATTTCCTCCCCATGAAGAGCTGGAGGGCAGTGAAAGGATGGGGCTGAGCCTTTCAGTTTCTGCCTGCATCCCACGCAGGAGTGGCTGGAGCCCACGGACCCCTCAACCCACTCCCCTGCCTCGGAGGCCAGGGCATAATTCATGTTTTATGAATGGAAAGCACCCTCGGCTATATTTAGCAGCAGCCCAGTCCCAAGGGGCAGGAGGAGCATTGCTTGTGGACTTCAAGGGCTTGGAACAAGCCTGCCTTGTTGTGTGGAGGGCGCAGCGCTTTGCTGGAGAGGCCAAGAAAGCACCGAGTGGCTCATTCTTGAAGCCTGATGGATTAAGCAAACAGCCACAGTAATTCAAGCCACATGGGGAAAAGGGAGAGGTGGCGGCGGGCGGGCTGGGGGGGGCCTTGAGGGGCTCCCGCCTTCCTCCGACCGGCCACGGGCTGCTTTTAATCTGCTTTTCACAGCAGGACCTGCAAATGGAAACAAGGAGCTTTGCAGCTCCTGGAGAAGCCACTTCCCTGCCACAGGGAACATATGCTCCACGTCACGGCGGAGGAGCAAGTAGCATCCGCAGAGCTGTTTATTTGCATAATCTCTGATTAACACAAATGTTTCGGACAGGCGCCAGCCATCCACTCGTACGCTCTCGCTCGCTCAGGAGCCATCAGCTCCTGTCTCTGCGGGATCCTGCAATAACCCAGCAGGTGTCAGGGAATCACGCACGGACCCTCCCGCTGGCCCCGGGGAGCTGGGCTGCCCCACAGAGCCTGTCTGGTGGCTCTTTTCTCTGCTCCTGAATTGTACACGGAGCTCTTCCCTCTCCCCAAGGCAGCCAGAAACGTGGGTATAAAATGAAGCGTGACAAAAAACCTTCACATCTCTCCAGGAGCTGGGGATTAAGGGAAAGCACTGGATGCCTTAGGGATGCTGAGGGTAACTCACCCTGTGAGCAGCTGTGGCGTTGCATGAGCATCCCTGGGGGATGGTGAGGCTCGAAGGCAAGAGGGATCCCCTGCTCCCACCGGGATGGGGTGCAGATCACAGAATCACAGAATCTCGGTGGTTGGAAGGGACCTCTGAGATCATCGAGTCCAACCACACAGCAAAAAACAAACAAACAAACAAAAAAACCCCACCACACCCACAACAACCACCAACCAAGCCCCATACCCACAGCACCACATACAACACCCCACCACACCCCAATAATCTCGGGCACTAGAGCATGCCCTGAAGAGCCATGTCTACACGTTTCTTAAATACCTCCAGGGATGGTGACTCCACCACCTCCCTGGGCAGGCTGTTGCAGTCCATGACCACCCTCTCAGGAAAGGAATTCTTCCCAATATCTAATCTAAACCTCCCCTGCCCCACCTTCAGACCATTTCCTCTGCTCCTGTCATTATTCCTTTGGGAGAAGAGGCCAACACTCACCTCTCCACAACCTCCTTTCAGGTAGTTGTAGAGGGCAATGAGGTCTCCCCTCAGCCTCCTCTTCTCCAAACTAAAGATAGTCCTGCCCAGAGCCCCATCACATCAAGGAGCTGTTTCAGGTCCCAGAGATGAGCGTACCTTCAAAAACATCAAGAAGAAAATAAAATCCTGCCTTTTCCCCCCACGACACAATACCCCAGAGGAACATGAATTCTGGTCTCTGTCCGTCTTCCTTTCTGCCTGGGCTGCGCGGCACCATCCCGGCCCTTTGGAAGAAGAGTTGCTGCCATCTAGTGAGCCCAGCCACCAGCACCCTGCCTGCTGAGCCCTGACACACTCATCACACCGCCTGTGCCCACAACACCCAGCTTGGGAGCTGGACTGGCTGCTGGGGATCACTGGCCATCCCTGGGGGACATTTTCTGCCCAGCTCAGAGGGTCTGGCTGTTTTTGTAAACAGCCACTGCATTGCTTTTTTGCCCCAGACCGTACAGCGGGTTTCCTGATGGGTTGGTTGAGTGTTTTTTGGGGAGGAGGGGGTGGTTGTGGCACATTGGGGGTGTGGGGAATGACCCCTCCCTGCTCACCCAGCCCAAATCCATCCTGGTGAGACCCATCTGGGCACCACCACTGGTTCGCTTGTAGGGCCGTTTGCAACCACACTGGCAGAAAAGCCAGAAAAACTCCAGTTAAAGGGCATTTTTGCACCGCCCTGAGCATGAGGGGTGGGCAGAGGCCGGGGGGGCTTTAAGGAACAGGGCTGCTCTGTCCCAGTGAGGTGTTTGCCTTGGCAAGGGCAACCCAGGGCAGGTCCCTCTGCCGCCCTGTGGCTTTGCCACCTCCCTGAGAGCAGCGTGGTCAGAGCAGGTGGTCAGGCTGTGGGTGAGCATCGCTGGGGACTCCACGTCAGGAGGAGCCAGCGCTGGAGACACGGAGCAAGGGGGGGCCCCCCCGGCCAGAGCAGCCTGTCTCCCCCAGCCCCAAGACCTTCTCCTGGGGCTGCCCCTGCCCTGCACCCCCGGGCAGAGCCTCTGATGCCCACGCTGCTCTGTGTAAACATCTGATTCACTCATCCTCGAGAACGAGGGGATGCTGCTCTGCCCACCAGCCAGGGGAAAGGGGCAGAGAAAAGCCCTTTTCCTGCAAATGTGGAGCCCCTGGGGCTGATGCAGTGCACGAACAGGGCTCGGCCAACCAAGCTGAACCAAGGGGCTGGTTGTTGCATTAGGACTCAAAAAATCCTCCTCCCCAGCAGCCCCTCACACTGGTCCCAGCCCCACCAGCAGCCCCCCAGTGGGGTCTCACTACCCCGAGCATCCCTCTGAGGGCACCCCCGGCCCCAGCCCGGCACAGCGCTGCGTACGGGGACACTGGTTTGGGCAGTGCCCAGGAAACCTGCGCTGACTTTATCCTTTTTCTGACAGAGCTATGAATAACCCAGCTGGGCAGCGGGATGTAAATCTACGTCAGGGCCAAAATAAGCTGAATTGGGTCGCTGAGGAATTACGGTTACCTGCTCAAGAGATTCCAAGCGCATTGGGAACTGCCCAGGCATACAGCCCCAAGGGCCAGACTCTAAAAAAAAACAAAAACCCAAATAACATTAAGGATGGAGCGAGCCAGAGACACCCACGGGTGCCTGCGTCACCAGCGATGGCAGAAGTGGGTATTATTAGTCCCTGTCCCGAGATGGGCTGTTCAGGGGCAGAGACTGCCATGCTTCTGTGCCCTCAGCTCTGGGCACTCAGCCCTGCCCATGCAGCCAAAAAGTCTGTGGAAAATTTGGTTTCCGGCGTGGGATGGTTTGGTTCTTTCTTTTTTTTTTTTTTTCTCCTTAAAACAAGAAAAACAAGTTGGAAACAAGCTCACTCCTGGCAAGCTCCGGACTCCCTGCAGCCCAGGGAAGGAGGGAGCCCGGGGGCTGGCAGCATCCTGTCGGGATGCAGGGCTGGACCACTGCCCTGGGGCTGCAGCTGGGGCTTGGTGGCCAGTTTGGGGGTGCAGGATCAGCTCTGGACACAGCTCCCCACAGCCAGCCCCACACTGCAGCGCTGCCAGGGGGTCCAGGGAGCCCGGCTCGGGGGGGGCAGGATGGAAGGAGCTGGCAATCTGCTTTCATTCCCCTTTCCCAAGAAACACATGGATAGTTTTCTCAGGGTTCACTGGGGAAGGAAAGTGGATTTTTAACCAGCTTAAATAAACAACGAGGCTTGAAAAACACAGGCCAGATTTCCATGCACCATTGCTGTAATTAGGCATGCAAACCAGGCAATTAGAGATCAGCACTGAGGGAGAAATGATGGGGTGCAAGCTCCCTCCTGGGGAGCCCAGCGAGGACTTGGCATCTCTGGAGCCACCAGCAGAGGAGCTGAGCAGCACCCCTGGGTGCACTTCCGTAACCCCAGGGTTAAATCTGGTCTCTCACTCCAGTTGTTTTGGGCTGGGACAGCTTAGGGACGCAGCCCCAAACACCCCCATCGCTGCCCCTCACCTCTGCATCAGGCCTGGAAGGGACATCCCACTCCAAGTGGGGTGTTGGGACGGGCACTGGGCTCTGCCCGGAGCCCTCACCTCTGCATCAGGCCTGGAAGGGACATCCCACTCCAAGTGGTCTCTGTGAAGGGACCATGGTGTTGGGATGGGCACTGGGCTCTGCCCGGAGCTGGGGCTGGAAGGAGAAGCAGCAGCCAGAGGGCTTTGACCCCGCAGGGATGTGTCCTTACTCCCTGCAACCAGAGCAGGGACCCGTTCCTGGCTGCAGCCCAGGATTTCAGGGTGCGGGCTGAGCGGCCGACACGGGCTGGGAATAAAGAAAAGACAGTGGGAGTGAAATGCTGCATCTTTGATGTGTGAGCAGGGCTCCTCCAGCACAAACCCCTGCCCAGGGAGGGAGCCTGGCCCTGGGAATCTCCTGGGGGCTGCCCCAGCCAGGACCCTGCCAGCCCCCCGACAGCCCCTGGGCCAGGCAACACGCTGTGGGGGTGCTCCAGCTCTTGGGACAATCCACCCCTGGGGATGCTCAATGTGGTCCTCACCTGCCCAAACCACACAGGGCTGAAATGGGAACCTGGGGCTGGAAGGAGAAGCAGCAGCCAGAGGGCTTTGACCCCGCAGGGATGTGTCCTTACTCCCTGAAACCAGAACAGGGACCTGTTCCTGGCTGCAGCCCAGGATTTCGGGGTGCGGGCTGAGCCAGGACCCTGCCAGCTCCCCGACAGTCTCTGTGCCAGGCAACTTGCTGCAGGGGTGCTCCAGCTCTTGGGACAATCACTCCCCCTGGGGATGCTCAGTGTGGTCCTCACCTGCCCAAACCACGCAGGGCTGAAATGGGAAGCCCAGCGTGCTGCTTGTGGGGGGCTGTCTGCCCCCAACCCATGGGAGCTGCCCCCCACCCTCCTCAGTGAGCCCTAAACCAGCAAGAGATCTCGCAGGGGCTCCCACCTGTGGGCTGAGGTACCACAGGGGCAGAAGAAAAAGCACTTTATCAAACCCACTCCATCTTATGGCTCCATTAAGGGCAGCAGAAGATCTGTGATGAGGGGCAGGGGGAGTTGTGCCCTTCACTTTCCTTCCTGGGGGGCACAACCAGGAGCATGGCTCTGGGAGAGAGCACCCCCCAACCCAGCCGTGTCCCCCAGGGGAGTTGGGGATGCACCCAGGGTTTGTCCCCACACCACTGCCCAGCATCCCCAGCCCCACTGGGCTGCCTTCACTGGTGTGACTGGTCACCATTCCCTTGCACCCCGTGCAGAGCCCACACGCTGCATCCCCGCAGCCCCCCAGAGCTGTGCTGGGGGGAGCGGGCAGGTTTGAAGGGCTCTTTGTTCCCCCGTGTAATTATACCTGAGCAGGGGAATAGAAACATGCTGAAAACTCTTCGCTGGACCTTTCTGACAGGAGCCGGAGCGTTTGGCCTCACAGTGGCCCCATTGTTCCCTCCCGCGCGCCTGGGGCTGCCAGCCCACCCCCTGCACCCCCCGCTTCCCCAAAATAACCAGCCCCTGATTCAAAACCAGGTCTTTTCCCTCCACAACGTCAACATTGGGCAAAACGCCCCGACCCCCCCCTGCCCGGGGCCGGCAGGGTGACGCCGTGGCACGAGCTGGTGGCTTTGGCACTGGAGGCATCCCTGTCTCTAGAGGGGGGTAACTTCAGCCTTGGGTACTCATTGGGGCAGGGAGCACCCCCAGGACCCCAGGCTCTCACGCCAGCCCAGCTGGGCAGAGCCATGGGGACACCCACACTGGTGTCCATCCTTACCCCTGGCAAACCCCACAGAGGTCTGAGGACACCCAGCCCTTGCCCTGCCCCACGCAGAAACGCTCCCACCCTCAGGATGCAGAGCAGCAATGGGCTTGCAGCTGTAGCAAACTGGTTTCCAACAAGGAACTGGTCATTATTGATAGGGCTGCTCAGCGGGGTAGCAGCAGGGCAGAGCACGCCAGCCTGGCCCTTGTGCTGGTCCCGGCAGGTTGTCTCCAAAATTAGGCAGCCTCAAGCTCTGTCTCTGCCTTTGGGCTGTGCTAAGGAGATGCACATGGAGGGACCTTGGCCATCACCTTCCTGGTAGCCCCAGGAAAGGGGCTCCACCACACCATCTGCCATGCCTGGCACAGCTTTCTCGGGCCCAGGCTTGCTGGTGGCTCTAGGGACTCAACACCAGGACAAGGGTTTTGGATCACCTTCACCAAGGATGGACTCGCAAAACAAACCTGCAATGAGCCCAACAGCCTCAGCAGAGAAGAACTGCACAAGAACTACCCAGGCTAAGGACACATGGGGACCGGCTGCACCCCCCATGCCTGCCTGCCTTGGCCACCGGGATGAGGGACCACCAGTCCTGGGGGAGCTTCCCATCGCTGCAGCCGAATGGAGGTGCCCCCACAGGACTCAGGATGAACCCCACCGGGCTCAGCCTCCTGTGGCAAAGCAGGCGATGGGGACACTGAGCCCAGCCAGCGTCCCTGCCCCAGAGGTGCCCAGGAGTTGGGGCTCCACACCGAGCCACCACCGCCCCGAGGCTGGGGGTGCCGCTGGCAGCCAGGCTGGCTCCACCACACCCTCTGAGATGCTGGGCACAGCCCTCACAGGTCCAGGCTTGCCAGTGGCTCTAGGGACGTGGCTCCTAGAGCTGTGAACGTGGCACCTCATTGCAGCCTGCTGGTGCCAGGGCAGGACAAGGAGGGGGACATGGGGGAGCTGCTGGGGCTGACAAGCACCCACTCCTGGGATCCCTGGGCTGGGTGGTGGGTTCCTCCATGAAGCAGGCTTCCCCCGAGCTCCTTCCCGAGCAGGGTCACACCAGACACGCAGGAGCTGCTCCCCCTGGGTCTGCTCCCCACCGTGGTGCTCTGCCTCGTCTCACGGCGCTGATCAGACACACCTTCACCACAGTGACCCCACGGGATTAAGTTTAATCTCTTCCCAGGATGAGTGCACCAGTAGGGATTTTCCCACCCACACTTTTCCCAAGCCGCCAATATTTTAGGACGGCAGGAGACATCCCTGCCCCTTCTGGTTTCCACCTGGGGACAGCAGATCTGCAGCTCCATCTCCTCTGCTGGGAAAAGGGAAAGGGGAAGGGACCATCTGCATGGTGCTGGGGCGGGAAGGGGATGCTGGTGAGCCGGGGGGGGGTTCCCCTGCGTGGTCTGCAGTGTGAGGCACAGCATGGTCTGCTCATCTCCAGACATCAAACAAAGTGGATCCTTTTACTGGGGTGTTGGTGGGTGCTGTAGGGGAGGCACAGCCTTTCCCAGCCCTTGCAGACGCCTTTCAGACCCCAGGACACCTCTGTAAAAGCACCCAAGAGCTTTAGCTGCAATAGCTGGGATGAAAAACACCACAACTAATGTCTCGGTGATGCTTTCTGTCAACCCTTCCCCTAAGGAGCAACAAACCTGGGCTGGGGAGCACCCCGGGGAGCGCCTGATCCCGCCTGAGGATTCAGGAGCTGGTGGCACCTCCAGGCGTGAAGTTGTTTCGGTCCCTCCTCCCCATTCCTGCCAAGGGCCCGGGGCCCTCAGCTGCTCTGAGGCTCTTGCAATGCACTGGGAAAAAAACAAAAAGGGAAAAAAAAAGAAAAGA
>NW_015090832.1:20607-47380 GCF_001431845.1 Calidris pugnax | reverse complement strand
GGGGGGGCTGTCTGCCCCCCAACCCATGGGAGCTGCGCCCCCCCCCCCCCCCAGTGAGCCCTAAACCAGCAAGGGATCTCACAGGGGCTCCCACCTGTGGGCTGAGGTACCACAGGGGCAGAAGAAAAAGCACTTTATCAAACCCACTCCATCTTATGGCTCCATTAAGGGCAGCAGAAAATCAGTGCTGAGGGGCAGGGGGAGTTGTGCCCTTCGCTTTCCTTCCTGGGGGGCACAACAGGAGCATGGCTCTGGGAGAGAATACCTCCCCCCCAACATGGCTGTCTCCCCCAGGGGAGTTGGGGATGCACCCAGGGTTTGTCCCCACACCACTGCCCAGCATCCCCAGCCCCACTGGGCTGCCTTCACTGGTGTGACTGGTCACCATTCCCTTGCACCCCGTGCAGAGCCCACACGCTGCATCCCCGCAGCCCCCCAGAGCTGTGCTGGGGGGAGCGGGCAGGTTTGAAGGGCTCTTTGTTCCCCCGTGTAATTATACCTGAGCAGGGGAATAGAAACATGCTGAAAACTCTTCGCTGGACCTTTCTGACAGGAGCCGGAGCGTTTGGCCTCACAGTGGCCCCATTGTTCCCTCCCGCGCGCCTGGGGCTGCCAGCCCACCCCCTGCACCCCCCGCTTCCCCAAAATAACCAGCCCCTGATTCAAAACCAGGTCTTTTCCCTCCACAACGTCAACATTGGGCAAAACGCCCCGACCCCCCCCTGCCCGGGGCCGGCAGGGTGACGCCGTGGCACGAGCTGGTGGCTTTGGCACTGGAGGCATCCCTGTCTCTAGAGGGGGGTAACTTCAGCCTTGGGTACTCATTGGGGCAGGGAGCACCCCCAGGACCCCAGGCTCTCACGCCAGCCCAGCTGGGCAGAGCCATGGGGACATCCACACTGGTGTCCATCCTTACCCCTGGCAAACCCCACGGAGGTCTGAGGACACCCAGCCCTTGCCCTGCCCCACGCAGAAACGCTCCCACCCTCAGGATGCAGAGCAGCAATGGGCTTGCAGCTGTAGCAAACTGGTTTCCAACAAGGAACTGGTCATTATTGATAGGGCTGCTCAGCGGGGTAGCAGCAGGGCAGAGCATGCCAGTCTGGCCCTTGTGCCGGTCCCGGCAGGTTGTCTCCAAAATTAGGCAGCCTCAAGCTCTGTCTCTGCCTTTGGGCTGTGCTAAGGAGATGCACATGGAGGGACCTTGGCCATCACCTTCCTGGTAGCCCCAGGAAAGGGGCTCCACCACACCATCTGCCATGCCTGGCACAGCTTTCTCGGGCCCAGGCTTGCTGGTGGCTCTAGGGACTCAACACCAGGACAAGGGTTTTGGATCACCTTCACCAAGGATGGACTCGCAAAACAAACCTGCAATGAGCCCAACAGCCTCAGCAGAGAAGAACTGCACAAGAACTACCCAGGCTAAGGACACATGGGGACCGGCTGCACCCCCCATGCCTGCCTGCCTTGGCCACCGGGATGAGGGACCACCAGTCCTGGGGGAGCTTCCCATCGCTGCAGCCGAATGGAGGTGCCCCCACAGGACTCAGGATGAACAACAAACCTCCAATGAGCCCAACAGCCTCAGCAGAGAAGAACTGCACAAGAACTACCCAGGCTAAGGACACACGGGGACCGACTGCACCCTACATGCCTGCCTGCCTTGGCCACCGGGATGAGGGACCACCAGTCCTGGGGGAGCTTCCCATCGCTGCAGCCGAATGGAGATGCCCCCACCGGGCTCAGGATGGCCCCACCGGGCTCAGCCTCCTGTGGCAAAGCAGGCGATGGGGACACTGAGCCCAGCCAGCGTCCCTGCCCCAGAGGTGCCCAGGAGTTGGGGCTCCACACTGAGCCACCACCGCCCCGAGGCTGGGGGTGCCGCTGGCAGCCAGGCTGGCTCCACCACACCCTCTGAGATGCTGGGCACAGCCCTCACAGGTCCAGGCTTGCCGGTGGCTCTAGGGACGTGGCTCCAGGGACGTGGCTCCTGGAGCTGTGAACGTGGCATCTCATTGCAGCCTGCTGGTCCCAGGGCAGGACAAGGAGGGGGGGACATGGGGGAGCTGCTGGGGCTGACAAGCACCCACTCCTGGGATCCCTGGGCTGGGTGGTGGGTTCCTCCATGAAGCAGGCTTCCCCCGAGCTCCTTCCCGAGCAGGGTCACACCAGACACGCAGGAGCTGCTCCCCCTGGGTCTGCTCCCCACCGTGGTGCTCTGCCTCGTCTCACGGCGCTGATCAGACACACCTTCACCACAGTGACCCCACGGGATTAAGTTTAATCTCTTCCCAGGATGAGTGCACCAGTAGGGATTTTCCCACCCACACTTTTCCCAAGCCGCCAATATTTTAGGACGGCAGGAGACATCCCTGCCCCTTCTGGTTTCCACCTGGGGACAGCAGATCTGCAGCTCCATCTCCTCTGCTGGGAAAAGGGAAAGGGGAAGGGACCATCTGCATGGTGCTGGGGCGGGAAGGGGATGCTGGTGAGCCGGGGGGGGGTTCCCCTGCATGGGCTGCAGTGTGAGGCACAGCATGGTCTGCTCATCTCCAGACATCAAACAAAGTGGATCCTTTTACTGGGGTGTTGGTGGGTGCTGTAGGGGAGGCACAGCCTTTCCCAGCCCTTGCAGACGCCTTTCAGACCCCAGGACACCTCTGTAAAAGCACCCAAGAGCTTTAGCTGCAATAGCTGGGATGAAAAACACCACAACTAATGTCTCGGTGATGCTTTCTGTCAACCCTTCCCCTAAGGAGCAACAAACCTGGGCTGGGGAGCACCCCGGGGAGCGCCTGATCCCGCCTGAGGATTCAGGAGCTGGTGGCACCTCCAGGCGTGAAGTTGTTTCGGTCCCTCCTCCCCATTCCTGCCAAGGGCCCGGGGCCCTCAGCTGCTCTGAGGCTCTTGCAATGCACTGGGAAAAAAACAAAAAGGGAAAAAAAAAGAAAAGAGAGGAGAAAGAAAAAAAAAAAAGAAAATAGGGAAAAAAGATAAAATGGGGAAAAAATAAAAGAAAATAGGGGAAAAATAAAAGAAAATAAGGGAAAAATAAAAGAAAATAGGGGAAAAAATAAAAGAAAATAGGGGAAAAATAAAAAAAAATAGGGGAAAAATAGGGGGGGAAAAGAAAATTAAAAAAAAGAAAATGGGGGAAAAAGAAAATTAAAAAAAGATAATAGAGGGAAAAAAGAAAATTGGATCCATGCTTCTCGACCTGTCTGCAAGCTGAGGCACCTCCTGCCCGCACAAATCTGGCTGTTAGAGCATCGTCCTGCACCCTTATGGTTAATGGGGGCTTTTCCACAACTCCAGCAGGATGGAGCCAGCCCTAAACCAACGCTTTGATTATCTCTTGCCCACAAAGAGCAAGGGGCACTTAGGTGGGTGTTAAAGGGAAAAAAAAAAAAAAGGAGAAAAAAAGACAAACTCTTATCAACCAGCTGGATTTCCTGCCCATAGCACCACTGCTATTCCCAGTCCCGCTTCTTGCCGAGGATTGCCCACCCGCGGCCGGGGGACTGTCATTAGCAGAGCCCCCCCACCCCAAAACCCGCTGCCCAGGGGGAGCCCCGGGGGTGCCAGGGCAGCGCTGGGCCGTGCCGGGAGGGGTTTGCCCAGGAGGGGGCAGCAGACCCCCGGCCAGAGGGAGCGACAGGCACCGGGAGCCCTGCCGGGATGGGGGGGGGTGTCACGGGTGGGCACAGGGGCTCCGCGGGGGCTGGGAGGCAAACAGGGGGGGGCACGGGCAGGGAAAGCGGGCAGCGGCAGCGTAGAGTTTGGAGCCGAAATACAGAACAGCCCCCGTTACACCCCAAAATGCAACTGCTGGTGCAAAAAAAAAAACCCCAAAACCCACCCTCCTCACCCCCGGGGGGTGGGCAACACTGCTCCATCACACTGCAGCCATCCCACACCCCCATTTCTCCACGTCTGTCCAAAATACAACCCTCAAGAAGCCACTTTGGTTTGCACACGTAATGGGTTTGGCCCCCCCAGAGACACCAGACCCCCCCCCCAGAGCTGGCACCCAGCAGGATGGGACAGAGAAGGGCGAAGGAGGAGTTTTAGCCCCAGTGACAAGAACATCCCTGCACCCAACGATAACGAAGGAGGAAGGTTCTCACCCAGCAGACCCCAGCCCCAAGGACAACCTGCTCACCTGGCCAACTGGGAGCCCACCAGTGTCCTCCAGCCCCAGTGGGCAGGGGGCTGCTGGGACCCCCATCCCCTCAGCTCTCCTTGCTTGCCCTGTCCCCCTGCCCAGCACCCCGAGGGCTGGGGGATGCTTGTGGGAATCACCGTGTCTCCATGGTGCAGGAATTGTCCTCTCCTGGTCTCTGGGTGTCCTACCCAGAGATGTGGGTGCCCTGTGCCCCTCTGGAGGGTTGGAGGTGGTGGGGACAGGCACTGCAATCACCAAGACTATTACACACCATCTCCCTGACCCATTTTGGCACAACACAGCACCCGCCCCAACGCCATGGCTCACCCTGTGAAACAAGGGACCCAGACACCCGTGGGCTCCACCTCAACATCTCCCTGGAAGCTGTAAAGAGAATCAAGCAAGGTTATACCTCATCTTCCAGCTCCTCCTCTTGTTCCCCCCAAGACTCTGCTGCCAGGGAGCATTTGGGAAGGGCAGATCTGCCCGTGGCCACTCGGTCACATCACCCCGGGAGGGTTCCAGCTATTTTTCAAGCCAGGAGCAGCAGGTCCTCAGGGGTTTGGTTTTAGGAGGAAAAACAACCGGGTCAGAGCTGGTCAGTGCTAGCAGGAATTTGCAGGAATTCAGGAGGCATCCTCCCCTCAGCTAACAGCAGATAGAGGCCGGCTGGCCGGGGGGGGGCAGAGCTGCAGACAGGGGGGAGCAGTGATAAATTCACCCCGGGACCCACGGCTCTGCAAGCACGGGCAGGCAGCCAGGCTCACGCTGCGGGGATTTGCAGAGAACCCGGCCAGATTGCTTTTGCAAAAACAAGGCACTTTTTACGCTGAGGGCGGTTTTTGGAAAGTACACGGGATTCTTGTAACAGACAGATGAAGCCCAGGAGAGAAAGGAAGGGGAAAAAAAAAAGAAGACACACAAACATACATTGTTCCAAGGAGCACGTCCAAGAACCCGTCACAGCCACACGAGAACATGAAGATCACAGGAATACGTCACCCGGTTACTGACAAACAGCAGCTCCCACGGAGCAAAGACCAGCCCTGTGATCATTTGGCTTCTTCTCGGTACCAGCAGCAGATTCTCAGAGGACCTTCGAGAGCACATCGGTGACGGAGCAGGCAACGAGCAGCAGAGGAAGTGGTTGCCTCTCCCTCACCCCCCATGGGAGCCCATGTACTAGTCCTAATCTGTTTCCTCCATCCCTGCTAATCCTAAACCACCCAGAGCAGGAGTTCCCAGCAGGGAGAAGGGAATTAGATTTTCTCGAGGAGGATAATCCCTTTAAATACAGCACCTCGTTGGAGACCGGGCACCCTTCCCAGCGAGCAGCCCCGCTCTCGGCACAGCCCGACCTTTCCTGGGGACACGAGAGGTGGGTCCCGTCCTTGGGGAGCACCAAACTGCCAGAGCAGAGGTGCTTGGAGAAGCAGCAGCTTCCCCCAGAGTCTTGCTTAAGACCAGAGCTGCTTTAGTCCAAAACATCATGAAGCCCCCTGTGAAACTGCAGGTCTACCCCAGCTTGAAGGCCCCCATCAGTTAAACAGGGTTGGCTCGAAACTTGGTGGAGCAAGACTCTCCATAGGATCATAAACTGCAGGTCTACCCCAGCTTGAAGGCCCCCATCAGTTAAACAGGGTTGGCTCGAAACTTGGTGGAGCAAGACTCTGCATAGGATCATAGGAATCATAGGATTGTCTAGGTTGGAAGGGACCCTTAAGATCATCGAGTCCAACCATTAACCTAGCACTGCCAAGTCCACCACTAAACCATGCCCCTAAGCACCAGGTCTACCCATCTTTTACCCATCTCCACACATTGCTCCCCTATGTCTGAGGGCATAAGAACATGCTGCTGTCACCAGGAGACATGCACAAACCCATCTCTAACCTCCCTCTGTCCCTTCTGGCTGCAAGGGGACAGCCCTCTCCAAGTGCCACCACAAAACCGATCACCAGAGAAGGGATGGACTCACCTCCTTGCGCCATGCCGCATCTGCTTTACTTGCCTGGAGAAGCTTCAGTAGCTCCAGAACCCCCACAAGGCTGGTCTTACAGGAGTCACCAGTGGGTCAGACACTGGAGACAGCTCGGGAGCAGCTGACAAAGCCCCTTTGAGCCACAGGCCACCACCAAGCCAGATCCCGGTGTGCCTCCCCCCTCGGTAAACCAAGAAGTTACACAAACACGAGCTCCCTGTTATCCAGCTCCCAAAAGTAATTGCGGATCAGAAACAGTCCAAAAAGCCAATTTTAGAAAGTACCAGTTTATTTGAGGGGAAAAAAAAATTGAAATAATGAATCAGTAACAGTGGAAAATCCCCAAGAGCAATTACACAAGAGAATGTGAACATCCCGAGCAGCAGACCCCGCGCCGGCCTTCCTGGCAAGGGCTGTCCACGGGCAGTGAGGTCCTCCCTCGCCCTCCCAGTCCACAGTGAACCCTGTGCAGTTTTTAGAGCCTCCCAGAGCCCTCAACTTCCCCGAACTCACTGGTACTGGGACCAGGCGAGTGAGCCAAGGCGGTGGAGGAGCCCTGGGAGAAGTCCTATCACACCAATTTCTCAATACAAGGCTCCCTGGTCGGTCCCACCTCCCCTGCCTGGTCCCAAGAGGCAGCCGCCACCGCCTGAAGCTGAATTTCTTTGTTCTATGGCCTCAACGAATTTGGCCTCCAGCCTACACCAAAGCCCCAGGAAGGAAGCTTCAGGAGTCGATGAGATTTCTCAACCCTCTTGTTGGTTTGGGTTTCTTTTGCCCTGCCTGCCCAGTGACACAGTCTGGGGACCCACGCTCAGGTTTTGCCCTAAACCTCAGCAGCCCCAGGGAGCTGCAGCAGGACACGGCTCACACCAAGTCCTTCTGTAACACCTTCCTGAAACGGAGGGGTCAGACACACACCTTACCCTTTGCTCTGGGGGAACACAGCTAACTCTCAGCAGAGGTAGGAGCTACGAACAGGATTCCCTAAGGAAAACCCACCACAGAAAGGTTCAGAGGAGTTGCCACCAAGGCAGGCTTGTAGCCACCAACACCACCCTTCTGCAGGAGGAGGCACCCAGCTGGGTACCGCAGGGGACTGCAGCCCAGCCAACCCCAAAACAGAGAGATATTTTCTCCACACTGTGCCCTTCCAACACTTGCCTCAAAAAGAGAAGGGATTTGGGGAACTCTGCTCCAACCGGCACATCACCGGCCACAGCCTGCTCCGTGTCCCCTCCCAGGACACGCCACCGAGCCCCAGGGCTGTGGCAGCTCCCGGCTGCCTCCCCCAAAAAAGCCACCCATGCTCCAGGAGAGACACTGGACAAACAGCAGGACAAACAGATCGAGCCTCTCACACACAGTAAGGCTGCTGAAGAATTAACTCCAGCCTTTTCACTCTTACCTTTATATTTCTCAGTAAAATATATAATATATAGCTCTATAAGACTGATTATAATATATTACAGGCTAGAAATACTCTCGTCTTTCCCCTACTTCAATCATATTATGAGTCCAATTTTGCATACAGATTAATCCTAGAAGTTATTGCCTTGAATTTATAATTAAAATTCACAGAATAAAGCTTAAATAGTTTTCACAAAGACTCATTATATTAGTGTTTTACATAAAAAGGATAAAAGTTACCAAATGAGAAGAGCAGCCGTTTCAGACACTATAAATAATTCTATTTAAAAAAAAATAAAAATCAAATCCTAAAAAAAGTTACAGGGAAACCATAAATATCTTTACCCTCTACAGTAGCTGCTATGGAACTAAAAGAAACCTGTAACAAACTGTAGCTAACTCTGCTTCAGTTCAGAATGTGAATCATATAAAACAACTTTCTCTAGAGAAATGCCCGGCCAAAGGAAACACAAAGGGATTGAAAAAATAAATCTGAGGAAATTAAAAAAGTAGATTATTTTTTTTATTATTTCAAAACAATTTCTACAAACTTTATATAAACATTAGGCTATTTTCTTTAAAATTTTGTTATAAAAAAAATATCCTACAAGCAATCCTTTAAAAAAGGTAAGAGACTGAAGGCAAGGAAAGGGTGTTGTCATAGCCAGAGGGAACTGGCTGTCCTGATTTCATGGATTAATGACCCTTGCCTGGGGCCGACAGGAAGAGACAGGAGTCTCCTGGGGAAGACATTCCCATAGGCCCTTTATGGCATCCAGGGATTCTGAGCCCCTCTGGGCCTTCTGCTCCCTGGTAAGGCAACGTTATCTGTAGTGTAAGAGATTCATAAATAGCTCTCCACAAAAAACGCTTCACCTCAAGAGCCTGCTGGAAGACATCTATGAGCAAGGTTGGTTTGTTTTGTTTGTTTTTTTTTTTTAAAAAGCCACCTTCTATAGAAGCAGCCAATCTGAGCACAGCACACTGGATGCAAACACACGGTGTCTGCTTCCATACAGTCTGTTTTGTGTTTACACACCCTCTATAAAACCAAGCAGAAAATTTGGCATCTTTATTCTTTTTACACTAGCTTTAGACAAAAATACACTGAGGTGTTTTGGTTTTTGTTTTTTTTTCAGACTCTTTGTATTTCATTGGGCCCTTGTTAGCTGAGCAGGATGGGAAGGGTCACGTAGGAAGTTTGTTTTTTTCTCAAAGTCACTTTGAAATTCAATCCAGAAAGAGCATTTGTTCAGCACATCTCATCTGAGGGCACAGTGTTTCCATCCAGTCTGTTTGTCCCTTGATGGGCACAAGGTGCTGCTGAGCTTTAAGCATAGAACTCATTTGTAGGGGCTTTCTTGTAGATGGGTTTCTTCCCCAGGTCGTAACTGCCTTCATCCTTTTTCTTCATGCGATAGACTAAGAGGAGGATGAGGAAGATGGCAAAGAGGAGGCCCACTGCCCCTCCTGCAATGAGAGCTGGGGAGGGAAAAAGAGCATGGAATAAGCATAAACTCCTGGACAACTCTAAGCCATCAGCTACACCCCAAAATTCTGCTTCAAGAGTGCCAGTCCCCAGAACTGCCTCCAGAGCCCAGGCCCTCCATGTGCCTCTCGCCGTATGTGATGGCATCTTCAGCGACAGCAGATGTTATTGGAAAAGGCCAGAAATTGCTTTTCATCCAACTACAGAATAATCACATCCCACACTAACCAGTTGGTGTTAATATTCCAACTTAGTGCAAGAAGGAAGCTTTGACAGAGACATCCTCCGCTCACAGAGACAAGAAACAACAACAAAAAAAACCACCCCAAAAATCCCCACCACAACCCACAAACACCCTCAACTCCAAGAAAATGGTATAGCTCTGACTCAAACAGTTTTGAACTACCTGTGTGAGCGCGCTCTGGGGACTCCACGTTTCAATTAAAAAGCAACATCCCACTACTACCACACCACCTCCCTCCAAAAAACCCCCACCAACAAAAAAACCACAAACCCACAAAAAGCCACCAAGATTTTCTCTCTCCTCACACCAAAGGGGGCCACAAGGCTTCAGTGGTTTATCCTTTGCTGCGACACCTCCTCTTTGCACTAAATCAACTTTTTTTGCCATGTGGCTTTCCAATCCACTCTCCCAGTCCCTCCTCCAGCTGGAAGGACGGCTGCAGGGCACCAGGATGTGCTGAGGTTTGGACTCAGACCATCAGGCCAAGTGGTGGATGAAATGTGCCTTGAGATAGAGCTATCCCACAGGCTGAGGGGAAGCCAGTCACTTGGTTTTGCTCTAGACAAAGGTACTTAAATTCATTAATAGTTGACGAGGTGTTCAAACCCCTCAGAGGAATTGTTTGGTTCCTGACAAGGCTCAGAAGAGGGAGGACTTGGGCAGAGGTTAGAAGGAAAAAGCCTGCATTTGATATGAAAGTCCATGATGTCACTGATTTATGGCCGATACAACTCTCACTGAGGGAGTATCTGTGTGCAGAGCAGCTGCCACATGATTTGCGTGGCACGTCAGCCACCAGTCAGCTGGCAGGCCCAAAACCAAGCTGTTTACCCCAGCCAGGCATGTGGGAGGCTCTTCTGCTGTTCAAGGACCACAAGGGAGAAGTGACCCTGCCACAGAGGTAACGCATCTCGCTTCCCTTGTCAGTGGGGAGCTGCTCCCCAGGATCGATGATCCCAAGGGTCTCTTCCAACCTGAACGATTCTATGATTCTATGAAAACAGGGGATGACAGAAGCCATTTTGATTTAGAATATTAATGGTTTATCAGGAGAAGGTGGAGCATTACCTGTAAGGACTTCCGTTCTTTCAAAGATGCTGCTGTTGGCTGTGCTTGCCATGGAGATCTTGTTGGACAGGTTCTCTTCGACAGGTACAGCTTTGTCTGGAATGATTTCGTTGTCCACCATTGTGTTTTTCTCCTCACCTTCTATCTTTGTCTCGGTATCTCCAGGGATATAGTTGTCAGATATCTACAGAATACAGACAGACCACACCCATCAGCAAGCAGCACCCAGCCTACCCACAATTAAAAATAGAAGGGTGTGCAGGGAAAGGAAAGTTTGCTTAGTGCATTACGAGTACACGGTTCCTGCTCATGCAGGTAGATTCATCCTGATACCACATCTTGCAAGGGGAAGGGTATTTAGAAACCTCCATGGACAGACCAGAGAAGCTACGTGTTATTTAGAACATGCAGAGGTAATACCTACCACAGGAGTATCTATGGTGGTCAGATACATGGCATCTTCAGAGTCTGGGTAGTCTGCAGAGGAAGGGAGGGAATAAATAAAGTTTAAAAGAAATAGAAGAGGACACAATTTTCCTTTTATTACTTGCTATTTTTCCAGAATTCAGACACTTCCTGCAACACCAGCAACTGCAGACAAACTAGGACTCAAGTTCTGACTTCAGTTCCCTCTTATCTACTAGTACTTTCGCCGCTTAATGACTGTGATTGCACAAGACCATGAGATGTAATCTGAAGGCCAACACCTCTCGCAGGGGAGGGCTCTTCAGCTGGATCCACCAGCCCCTGGTGCAGATTCTCAGGAGCTGCCCTGCAAAGCAGGTCTGCCATGGCTTGCTGAGCTAACGCCGATGGAGGGCAACGCTCTCGCCACCCAGCCCCGAAGGGTGGTTCACCAACCCTCTAGTTACAAGATCTGCCCAAACATGTCAGGCACCCATCGCAGCACTTGTTCTTTCCCTCTCAGAGAACAAGTGTTCACATAAAGGGGACACGGAGCACAGAAACTGGTTTGGGCAGGGAGGCTTTGCATGTCACACAGAGTTCACCTGAACACCAGTTAGTCCTTTACCTTGTTTGGCCTCAGCTGAGACACTAACTTTAAGCTTTTTAACACTGCCTCAACTATAGATTTTTTTAATATTTTTTCCCCCCCCAGTGTCTCAGAAGTTCTTTGGAGTTCAACAGGAATGAGGTTCAGCCAGTGCATTGCCTTTTCACTTGGAGCCCAGACAAGATTGTCTCACTGCATCTGTCCTCCCCACGAGTGATTCAGTATCACGGTACAACCACTTTCACTGCTCTCATCTGTGAGTGCCTACGACTCATGAGGCTCTCTCATCTCCACCTGACACTGCAGTTCCCTCTGGAGCTCTGGCTGTGCACTTAGCCCATCACTCATGACTGGTGGCACTGGGAAGAATTGCACAGCATCAACCAAAGAAGATCCATTTCCTCCCTTCCCCACTTACCTCCAGACCCAGAAACCTCATCTAGATCCAAATCATCAGATGTTAAGTGAGGTCTGAATTCGCCAATGTCTTCATCATCTGGCAAGTCTCCAGAGGCAAGGTAGTCAAGCCATCCAGCATCCATGGTCTCAGTTTCTCTCACCTGAAAAACAAAGTTTGAGAAGCTATTAGTATCAAGTAACTCCTGAGCAGCATTTTACAAAAGGTCAGGGGTTCAGAGCCTGTGCTGAGCACATCACTTCCATCAGAAGAACATTAAATGCTGAACTTCCTCTCCACCAAGAGCATTATTGTCGTCAGCCTGGAAATAGCTGAATTCCCCTAGAATTTTTCAGAAGAGAAGTGAGTGCCTGCCTGCGAGTGGAATTTCCTGAGCGCTACAGATTGAGAAGGTTCACTTGAACCCACAGGGTGAAAATAACACAACAGGATCTTGGTCAGGAGTTTGTAGCAAAAGCATTTGGAAAAGCGATACCTTCAGTTTGTGATAAGAGGATCTGGAAGGACTCGCTATTCCCAGAAAAAAAGCCTGGCACCTGTAGGTCATTTTTTTGCAAGCACAGGAGCTTCACACCACAACAGTTAGTTGCTTTTTGTATTCTGAACAAACCTACTTTATCACCCAAGGGTTAAAACCTCGCCTGTCAGTTCAGCTGAACTGCAGTGCAATATAGTGTGACGTTCAAGAGCACTTGCTATCAGTAATGACTTGCCCGAAGGAAGAGCTTCCCCTGCCTCACCTCTTAAAACGCATGTAAACAAACAAGTCTATAAAATGAAGTCCACGATCCTGTGGCCGGGTGGCTGCAGCTACAGACACACATTAGCCAAAGCACAGAAGAGCCTCCTAGAGAATCAGCTCTTTGGCCACAATGGCCACTTGAACACCAGAGCTCATTTGCACTTGGCTTCAAGGAGCCACAAGTTTAAACCTCCTGCCCTCACCGAGGTTACGCAATTTCCCCAGAACTATTTCTCCTCCCCTCACAGCCCCGGGGCCAGCCTGGGTGAGGGTACCACAGGTATGAGCTCTCAGGTTGCTCAACACCAGCCCCAGATGCTTCCACAGCCATGAAGTCATCATCGTGGTGGGGGACTCAACCCCTTCCCCTGTGGCAAGAAGCACAAGGCAGGCAGATGGGTCCCACAGCCAGGGGCTACACTGTCACCATTTTTCCATGCCGTCCCCACAGAAACACTGGGAACACCTTCCCTGAGTGTCTCCCAGAACTTGGGCTCAAGGTTTAACTACCCAGGAGAGAGTTTTAATGCCTTCCAGTCCTGCACATCCAAAGGGTCTTCTTAATGTAGGGGTTTACCATAAGCTACAGCCTCACAGGGGGTGAAAAGCAGAGACTCACAGGGACAGTTAGAGCTGGGTGACACCAACCCAGCCCCAGCGCTTGCTGCTTCATCAGGGCAGCAGCAGTGAGACCCTGAGTATGAGATAAAGGGTTCTGCAGCTCCAGAGGCTGGGACCAGCCTTCCTGCTCACCTGGCCATGTGTGGCCCATCCTACAGCCCAGAGGTGACCCCAACTGATGAATTACACCCACTATCAATCTCACAAGTGAAGGTCAACAATCAGCCATAAGCCATGTGTCAACTTCCTCTGCCCACAGCCCCAGCCCTGCTTCCAGCCCAGATTTCCCAGCCCAGTAGCACACTGGTTTTGCCACAAACAAGGTCCTGTGGTCAGGATAAGATGTTTCTCATTTTGTGTAAGGAGCGGTGGCTACTGGATGTGCTTATTGAGGCATCTTTGGTTTCCCCAGCAACTCTGCTGGAGGATAACCAAATGAGCAGCCTGGAGGGCATGAAGTGCTGAGGCCAGCTCTCCTCCTAGACCCCCTGTCTCCGCTCTGCCCGAGCCTGGCACTAGGTGATGGCAAGGGGGCTGAGGAAGGAGGCCAGCTAGGGGAAAAAAAAAAAAATCCCCTCCCAGCCTGGAACCAGGCATTCCTAACGTTATGGATCACTCGCTCCAAGGCAAATTCATTTGGAGATACGTGAAAGCTGGCCAAAGGCAGACCTGCCATGGAGACTGCTGCCAGCACGCAGTAGCTGTTCCCATGAGAGCGAGAGCTTCTGGCCATTTCATCAAGGGGCAAGAGGAGCCCAATTCCCGTCTGCCCGAGCCGGGGCACCGGGGAGCACGTTCGCTGCAGTTCCCTGTAACGCGGCTGCTGCGTCAGGGCAGATCAATGTTGGCAAAAGCGCCGTGCCAAGCCGCACCCCTGTGCCAGCTCACGCCGTACTTCATTATGAATCACAGCCAGCTAATGTCCTAACGAGGGCGGCTCAAGAAACCCCTCGTTTAGGCCACCGAGTGGTTGGCCAGCCCGAGTGGTTGGCCAGCCCGCTGGCCTTATCAGATCAGCCCCAGCCGCAAGCAAAGCGGTGGCAGCCAGCCACGGTGATTAGCACATACTGTGGAACGAACCAGGTCTGGCTATCAGAAAAACCTTATTTAAATCAGGACAGACAGTGTTTACAAGCCAGAGGACATAACAAGGAAATTACTGACTCACAAGCGTAAATAAGATTATGTGGGAGCGTTCCCTGAACTCACTCTTCATCATACTCTTGAGCAAGGACAGGGGAGTTCCTGGAAGCCATGAGAGCTGCTCAAATCGTACAGGGCAGCGAGCTTCATTTTACAAATTCTTCTTTCTGCCAGGGAACTCAGAGGGCTGCTGGGCATTGCTGTACCTACCCTCCAGGTTTGGAGACGTGCTCTCCTTGGGAGCAGGCTCCTCCTGGGAGCTGGGGCATGGACAGCCTGGGAAGAGTTAACGCTGGAGTGCTGTGCTCCAAGGGCAGGTCTGGAGCAGGCACATTCCTCACATACACACCTGTGAGAGGGCACACAGGCACTTTCACAGACTTAACAGCAAGGGCTTTGGGCTTCCCAAGTGCCACACAAAGAGCTCTTAGGAGTATTCCTTTAAAAGTGCATCCCTTTCCAAGGGGATTCAGTCCTCCTTACAGCTCCACTACCAGGTGAAGGGGAACCACAGAAGGTGCCCATGCTTCCTCTCAGCTGGTAGGTTGCAGCCAAGAGGAAAAAGCTAGGAGTCTGCTGCAGGATGATGGCCAGCCCTTGCCAAGTTGTCTCTGGCCACATTCAGCTTAACACCTTCTGCAACAGCCAGCTGGAGAAGGGCACCAGCACTGCCCAGGGTCTGTTTTCCACCACCTGCCATCCCAGCACTGGAGCCGGGCCAGGGACTTACTGGGAGAGTCGGACTGGGCGGCTGCATAGCCCCACCTCGCCCCAGCAGCTGAAGTCAAGCCCTGCTATTATTAATATGCTCCTCTCTAGGAGGGGTCTGTACAGAAATCAACCTTTTCTGCAGGAGTCTAGCTCCAGGATTTCTTCCTCGCATCAGGCAGGTTTATCCCCAGTAAGCACCATGGGGGGATTAACCCATGTGCTGGGGAGCAGAAGCTTTTCCTGACTGCCAGTGGCAAAAAAAAATTTAAAAAAAGGGAAAAAAAAAAAAGAGTTTATTCCCTGCCAGACAACCAGCACGTCAGGCACGTGAACTATGAGCGTCATTCCTGGAAAAGCCGGGCACAGAGGTCTCGTGTTTGAGGCCGAGAGAGGCTGCGCTGCCGGATGAAGCCAGACACTGTTTACTCAGTTCAGGCACAGGAATTGCACCCCTGGCACCCCAGGCAGGGGCTTGCAGCCTTGCAGGGCTCCATCCCCAGCCCACCCCACTCCCCTTTGTGCTCCTGGGGCCTTCACTGACAGCCCCAGCATAGTACTAGCTTCTTCTCAAAGCAAGAACATCTTATTTATTGGGGCAGCAAGCACAGTTTCTGTCTGATGTGTGAATTTCCCCAGCTGCTGTCTAGTTCTGGGAAGTAACAAACCCAGGCACCTCCACCTCCTCACCCCACCGCCTTTGCAAAACCTTTCAAAAAAAAAAAAAAAAGCAAAACCCAAATGATGTTTTGGGGCACAGACACAGTTTTTCAGGCACAAAATTGATTTTATGGCTGGTCTTGTCTGCGATGAAACACACCAGAGGTCATTAAAAGCTTCTTTGAAGGGTGACAGCCAGCAAGCTGCAAAAGGAGTTGGACCCAGAGAGACTTGGGTACCCGAAGTGCAGGGAGCTCTTTATCAAGTTTACAGCTCTGCTGTGCAGACCCAGCGCTCGCTCCTGTGTTGCCCTCCCCAGCGCTTGTGTACACAAGTCTAGGAGTCAACAGGAGCAAGGTGAAAGTCAGCCTTTTCTAGACAAAAGCACATGGAGCTGGGCCAGGCTGGGAGGCAGCAGAAGAGGGGGCAGAGGTGCAGACCTGTTAACTCTTTGTAGCCTGCGAGGACAGATAAATGCAAGTGGTTCCTGGGGCTTCTGTCAGGGGCTCTGTACCAGGGGACGGTTGTATGGGTCACCTTGTGAGGAGTATTACACAATACATCTTTCCCAAACCTGTGCCATCACGGGCAGATGTCATCTAACACCACCAGGATGGCACATCCAGGTCAATTCAAACAAGAAAGGGCTCCTGGACGACACAAGGAGCTGCCTGCATGGCCCAGCCTTGGAGCTTGGTTATTATTAAGAGATGATTCTGGCAAAGCCACCAGCCTGGCCCTCGTGCTGTCCCACATCATGGGCCAAAGGGTACCGAATCCAATGGGGCCTCTGCAGCAGAAGGATGCAAAGCTCTGTAAACCACCCAACCCGAGAGAGGGGATTTCCATACACTTCCCTTCCACCGAACTCTTCCACCAAACACACAAACCAGGAAGGTTTTAAAGCTCATGCAAAGCGTGCAAAGAAGCAGGAAGCACACCAGCCCCCCGAAACCAGGGGAGTGGAGGAACCAAGCAATGCTGAAAATGCTCAGATGGGTACGAGCTGACCTCCAAGGGAGGGGGGCACACAGCGAGGTAACAGGCAAAGACAGCTCTATCTTCCCATCCTAATAAGCGTTAAAAGAAAGTTATTAGAAGTGACATGAGCTTCCGGCAGAGGCAGCTCCTGCCAGACTAGTAAGGGAAGGGTCTATGTTTCCCCTCAAACCACCCTTTACTCCCTCCCCTCCCTCCAGGCTCCAGCTCCATGGAAGGGAAAAAAATGAAAAAAAGTCACTTTTGTCCTGAGAGCAAAGCAAATATTGCTATTTCAATCTAGGTCACACCTAACTCCCTTCAACACATCAGCCATGGCAGCAAGTCCACTTGTGCTAACTCTCGTGCTTGGAGGGTCCCATTTTAACTCTCTCTCATCCCTGGTCAGTCTGTCCCACATAATTCACAGCACACACGGCCTGCGCTGGCCTCCGTGCCAAGGGACAGAAGTTAATCAGCTTCCATCCAGGCACACGTGCTTGTTTAGCTGCATGACGGGCTCACCCCGAGGCTTCCAGACATGGTTAAATACTACCCTGCTTTTGCTCAATGCTTTTCAAGCAGTCCTAGAGCAGGACCACAGCAGCTTTGAGCAAAGCCAGCCTTGCCCATCTCCTCTCCAACAGCCACCATACTGGAGCACTCCCATCACAGTGAGCTGCAAAGACAAATCCATAACACCTCTGAGGACTAAAGGGGAAAGGAGAAGCACAGACCAGGGCTTGCAGGCAGCTCCTGGCTGGCAGCAGGAGACAGCATGCAGTCCTGGGGTACTGGAGTTGCAGGGGCTTGCAGGCAGCTCCTGGCTGGCAGCAGAAGACAGCACTGCAACTCCAGTACCCCAGGACCAGTCACTGCATGCTATCTCTTTGTGCCTCTTACCAAAGAGGGGAAAAAATGTATTTATTTGCTGAACTGCACTCAGTAATGCAGGCAAGGTGCAGGGTCTTGCTTAATAAGCCAAGACCAACATGCAGGCTGAGGAACTGTTTGGCTGGTAAAAGCATCACTCACTCAAGATGAGTTAAAAGCAGCATCCCCAGTCCCTACCCAAGCGGGTACCCATCTCCCTGCAGCCACATCACCAGACCCGTGTGCTCACACCAGGCAGCCCACGTGCTGCGTGGGGCAGGCACAGTATCACACATCCAGCACCAGCACAGCCTCAGCCCGGGTCACCCCCCCACTGACCCCCACTCCCCGGGTGATTCTTTAAGCCATGTGGCCGCAAGCAGCTCTCCTGGAGGCTCATGCGGCAGCGGAGGAATAATCCCCGTGACAATTACACCCTAATCCCAGGCTCCAGAGAGCAACCCGACATCACTGGTGCCTCCCCAGCAGCAGGGACGAATCCTCCCGGGCTCTGCTTGCTCAAAATAGGCTGCTCTGCACTCACAAAGTCAAACCTCAGTTGCCTTTTCACACCTGCGTGCTCACTTACACACAGCCCGCTCTCTTCAGCCCACACCATCCACACATGCCTTTCGGGCCATAGAAGCCAGTGGGAGGAGGACAGAGAGATTACAAAGGAATGAATTCTTGTTTAACTGCTCTTGCCTGATTATCGAGCAAAGCCATAAAGATTACGTCCTTTGCCAGGAAGGCACACGCTGGGATCTGTTTGCTGCGACGCTGGCAAAATAGCTGCTCTAAATACTCAACACCCAGGTCCAGAGACCGGCAGAGCCCGAGCGGGAAGGGGATGGCCGCTTCTCCCTCCAGCCAGAGGAGATAAAGCTCAGCGGGCAGTTGCAGATGGCTGTGTGTCAATCACTTGCCCCGAAGCAAATAAAGATAAAGTTCAGAGGAGAACTGCAGGAGGGGAAAGCAGGAGCTCTCATGTGACTTGGGAGGAAAACAACTGCAGCAGAGGCGCTTCGTGACCCTGAAAGGTTCTCCCGGACACGGGCAGTGATAACACACCTAGTTCATAAAGTGATTATATTTTTTTTTTTATGGTATTTACAAACCTGATCACAGGTATTTCATATACTTCCCTGACCAGGTCTCAGTTCAGAAGCTGGAGAACTCCTTTCAGTGTTAAAAAAAGAATTCAGTTTTTCTGAATCATGACCCACTCTGAGTTGCCCTACTCTGCACCAGGTGGCTTCTATTGCCTTCTCATCTGAGGAAGAAAAAATAGATATAAAGGCCCCAGCAAAGCAGGTTTTTCATCAAGGGTGATTCCTCATGCTGATACTTCAGGCTTGGGATATTTCATACATCCCATTTCCCCCTCGCCCCAGGGAGAGTCCTGCCCTCACTGCCCTTTCCTAGAGTACACCTGCACCCCAATATTTCCCTGGACACGCACACAAGCAGAATTTCCACTTGGCAAGAAATGTGTGACGTGCATTTTCGGGATCTTTATGTTCCCTCATGCCAGAATGTTAGCAAAATTAAGCAGGGCAGACACCCAACTTCAAAGGCTGCCTTTCCTAGCTGGCTCACCACGCAGCTAATCTCAGCTTGTTTGTACAGTCAAGATTCCCAATGCTGCACCCTACGAATGCTTCCCCTCCCACAACCCAGCTTAATCTAATCAGAAGTAGTAGCCCAAAGATTTAAGCTTAGCCCAGGCGGTTGAGCTCTGCCAGCAGAGTTATGCTATTTAAAGTTTTGCCCTGTTGGCAAAACTACCAGCAAAAAAAAAACAACCTGTAGCAGAGGAAGTTATCAGCACAAAAGCACTCGAGATGGCGTGTCGTGCCACTCCGCTATCAGGCTATACCCGTGTAAGCATTCATACAAACAAACATTTCAACAGCAGGGATTTTCCTAGCTAGCTACACATGCAGAGGTTGGGATTTTCAGTGTGTGGGGATTTTTTTTGTTTTGTTTTTAATAGAAACATTCCTGACTTGTACAGAGGTTGGCTTGGCTTGGGCTCAGAAAGCAGCAGACACAAAGTGTGCTGTTGGTGGTAACGCAGCCGTACTTTGCGAAACCTGTCACTCCTGGGAGTGTTTTCCTCTCTGGGAGAGCTCTGGTCTCCCAGCCAGGCTTCCTCCCCTCTCCGAGTCAGGAATGAGTAGCTGGCAGCAGTTTTTCAGCCCTCCCCGACTAGGTCTCTGCACTCAGTGTCATAGCCAGGAGAAGAGGGACCCAGCTCTTGTTTTGGTCACTCCTTTCCTGGCTGGGCAGAGCCTGTGCTGGGCTGGATGAGCAAGTCATTTAGCAACCAACGCGCAGGACCAGCTCCTCATACTCAGCCTCAGGAAATTTAGAATTAGCGCCAGGAACAGCCCGCACATAAACAGTCTCCTGCAAGATCCTGGCTCCAGAGTCTGCTCCACTGCACGCTGTGAATTTGTAATAAATATTTATCTCACTGGGGAACAGAGTCTTCCAAGTGAAAGCTCCTGACATCAGTAAGGATTGTATTTCCATTTGAGGGCGAGACTGCTAGAAGCTTCTGTTTTTAGAGGGGGACACTAGCCCACAAAAAAAGCTTCTGCCACCTTCCTAGCAGCATGCTGGCTGGGATCCATCGTCCCTCCACCCGTGGATCCCACTCCTCTCCATCACACCAGGCACACTCCTTCCAGCCACACTCCCTGCACTCACCTCCACACCAGGATTTCTGGTTACTGAGCTGTGCAAGTCCAAGGCAGGCACTTTCACAGTCATTAATGTAAGGTAGCACTTCTTTTTATTGCTATAGTTTGACTGTAGTGGCAGCTGAAGGGCAGGAGGCAGGGTTAGCCTCCCAGCACAGTAAACAGGCCAAGGCCACATCGCTTTGTATTAGTTTTACAAAGAACAGTGGCACAGTTTTTGCTGTATTGTGGTAGAGACACCTTTTCCCCTTCAGCAACTAAGGCAGAGCAAGATCAGAAGACAGAAATCCTTCCCATGGCAGGCTTTGCTTTCTCTGACAGAACGCAATTTGTTTAAGCAAGAAAAGACCTTGTTTTCACTTGACATGACACTGGCTGCTTGGGTAACATAACAGTCTTACAGGTCTCCCAGTCTCCTTCCAGCCCCAAGGAGTGTCTCCCTGAGATTTGAATTAACTGCTTTGATTTTTAAGTTATCCTAATAATTTGTCTAACAAGAGCCACTTGGCATTTTATAAGCAGAGTTTCAGCCTCAAAGGATTTAAGGCTAAAACTGACAAGAGCGCATATTTTCAGCAAAATTAAGACTCTTACAAGAAGTGCATTCTTGAAGTCAGCCAGCCTTCAGAAATTGAGAGGGACACGGCTACATCTTGCGTGTTTTCCCCTCCCACGCTGACATTTTCTCCAGATTGAGGATTAAGCATTTAACCCCCCTCTTTCGAGACCTTCTGCTCCTTTCGCTCGCTTTGAACGCTTTCAGTCATTTCAGGTAACCCCGCTGCTTTCCTCTCTCCCCCGTGCAACTCTTGTTTCCAGCTCTATCTGTCTGAGAACACAACCAACCCAGCGCTGCCAAAGCAAGTTAGTGGCTGCTCAAGAGAAGGCTGTTTTCTGATCTGCCTTTGCCAACGCCAGCTTGGCTACTGGCAGCAATCCTATGTCAGAGCCCAATAGCTTTTTGCCCACCATAGCCACAGCCCACGGCAGATTAGACAAGAGGCAGCAGCGCTGGCACTCGGTGTCGAGGGCAGGACAGGCTGTCTCTGCCAACCAGCACTAATTCTGCTTTTCTTCCCCTGTAAGAAGAGATCCACCTCTGTGCTGCAGCGCCTCGGAAGCCTGAGTCATTGCTTTGGGGAAGGGGCCAGGGCCGTTACTCAGAGGGTGACAGCAGTGGCCCGGGGGAGCTGCCAGGCCAGGCAAGTGCCAGAAACCCTGAGTCAGAGCATGACTTCTGCGAGTCGGGGCTGAGGGTGAGACACAGCAGAGCTGGGCAGAGGCAGCAGCACTCACTGGACAACCATTCGGGCACATGCTTAAAAACAACAAAAAAACCCAATTAAAATAGAAGTCTGAACTAATCTAGACGTGCTGCCCTAACAGCTCATTAACATCGGATCTTTTATAGCCGCTCGGAGCAGTGGCGTATTACAAGTTAAACTCTTTAACCAGGCTGCCCTGTCTATTCAGAGCCACCAAGCCAAGTCTCATCACAAGAGTCTCATTCTAGTGCAAATCATTTGAATCCTTAATCTGAAGCGTTTGCATTCCAGCGAGTCTCAAACAAACAGCCACACACGCTCGGCAGCAGCGGGCCCAGAGGTCAGGCGTGCGCAGGGTTTGTCCCCGCCGGTTTTGTGGTGCTTCAACGACATCAGCTTCTCCTTTGAGGCTGTAAAAGCAGCACAACCCTGCTGCTGTTAGAGGGCATAAAGGGACAAGCTGTACTGAGCAGAGGGGGAGAATGCAGCTGCGAGGATCTAAGAGCAGGCTGAAGAGGATAGAGTGTGAACTCAAGAGCAAGGAAGTGTTTTGAAAGATGGACACTCCGGTTTTATCTGGCTGAAGTGGTAACTGGGGAGCTCTCTGGGATCAACGAGCCACAATAACTCAACCAAGTAATCTTACGAGTCAACTTCAGTCAGGCACATTGCAGACCACAGAACCACAGTTACCGTGCTTCCCCTTGTTGGTACAGTCACTACCAGTGAATTAAAAAAAGAAATGGTGTTAAAGACAAAGCCATCCATCCATCCACTCGAGGGAGAACAAAACACAACACAACTTAAAGCCAGCACATTTTCAACAGAGCGTTTACCAGCACCGGGAGTTGGAGGGAAGGGAAAAGCAGCCACAGGATTTGTGCTGAAGCCTGCCTGCCCAGCAGGTAGCCAGGTGCCCTCCTCTCCATCGTCACTCTGAAACTCAGGTTAGCAGCTTCCAGTGGACAGGAAGAAGTCCCACTTCCAGGTGGAAGTGGGACACAAGCATACCAAGAGGGCAGTAAGCCACCATAGGAAAACCATGGCAAGATCACATTAGTGGAGTGTAGTGGAGCTCCACTCCAGGCTTTTGGACACATAGGAAAAAACATTTGCAAGATTGTCAGACTGGATATGGGCAGGTGTCTGCAGGACCTCGAAGTGCCAGGGCCTTGGAAAGCAACAACAGGAGGGGCAGGAAAGAGGGCAATCATATTCGCTCTAGGAAGTTGAGGCTGTTGGCCAATGAGTCCCCGGTATCATGAGTCTGAAAAGTACCAAGATTAGCCCTGATTTGCCTCTTGCGTAAGCTGTTCGGAAAACTCTGAATCACAAGAAAATGTTCTCCAGCATGGGAACTGGCAGGCGCTTAGGACAGAGGAGAACTGGGCAGCAGCACTGTTTCCCTGACTGCGCCCCAAGCACCGCAGGGTGACTGCTACAACCTGCCTGGGCACCTCCATGGCGGGTATGGACAAGGTGCCAGGCTGCAGGGGGACCGTGCACCCCCAGACTCCCACCCCATGAGCTGTGTACGCAGTTCAATGAGGTACTATGTGCTAGAGAGACTACTTCTTTCTACACATTACAGGCTTTTCATCCTGACTCTGGTAGCCAGCTCTAGGTTTGGCTACCAGAAGTCATGGGCTCCTTCCCTTCAGGACTAAGACACTGTAATTTTCCTGCTCTATGTTTTAGGGAGGCTGAAGGAAAGCCTCCCTAAAACCTCTACATGTTCTGCTGCCCCGTGAGTTTGCCAAGTCAGAAGGTAAAATAAAGTAAAAACGTGCAGATAGCAATGTCTTGATTTGATTGGGAGGGACAGATGAGAAACTGGGCAAAGAGCAGAAAGAACAGGCCTCGGGGATCAATGGCAGCAGGACAAGCCAAACCGGTTTTAACATTAATAATGCTGCACTACTTTCCAAACACAGCTATCATCAACAAGACACCAGCTTTGCCAATCAGGAGGCCTCCAAGCACGATTGCTTTAAACCAGCAAACAGAGCTCACAAACAGCATGAAGCCTCCCCCCTCTCTCCCTGAGCAACCCTCTGCCAGCAGCTTCTGGGCTGGATTTCTGCTTGTCTGCACTGCTGGGACACACACACATGATGTGGTGCCACACGGAGGCTTTTCCTGCTTAATTCAAGGCAGGAAAGTAGAACTGCTGGAACAAGCTTGCAGGCCATCAGCAGTGCTATGGCCCTGCTGGGCTCAGGGCGCTCAAGCCCTCTTGCAGCTCCAACGCAGGAACAGCCCAAGGGGACACCTCTGCTGCAGGGGAATAACCCTGGTTTCCCTCCTGTGCTGCCAGGGGCACTTTTAGATGCAAAAAGCACGAGGAAATGCTCAAGGATGCTACTCTGGCCAAGCAAGGCAGACCTCAAGTCCTTTGTCAAGTCCCCGATGCCATTTCTTGGCCACACTGGTGGCTTTCTGCCCACCCCCAGCTGCAGGCCCCCAAAGCATCTTCTGCATGAACCCCATCCTCACACAGCCCAAGCAGAGCCTCACACAGCCCTTGCTTTCTATCAGAGAAAGGGCTGGGGACCACCAAGAGACACGGGGCTTCAGCTCCAGCCTCTCCCCTGCCCCACGGGAACAGGAGGATGTTCTCACACAAAGCTGTTGTAACACAACCCACCCACGGCCCAAGCACCAACGTCACACTTCGGCCCTTCAGTAATATTCCCCACCCTCTTACACATCCGAAATTGCTTCACGTGGAGAAATCCCATCTACACCAGAAAGCCAGGCAGGGGGAAAGGAGCCAAGGCATTTTTGTTTGTACAGGCTTGGGGAAATATTCAAGCACCGAATCACTCTCCAAAGCCATGCTCTTACATAAGCAGGAGAAATACAATCCCCTTCTTGTTAAGAAACAGCTACCTGTCTTCACCCTGCCCGCATAGAAAAACTGAGAGCCACATGCTGTGCAGCACTGCACGTTTTGGGAGTGCTATTAAAAAAAAAAGAAAGTAAAAAAAATTTGGGAGGAGCGCCAGCAGAACTCTCCCAAACAGTGTGTCATCACTGTCTCCTCCCCAGCAGCCCGTAACCCAAACAATTTGTTTGGATAAGGCTTTATAGTAGGCCAGTGTTAATTCTGAAGCACACACTCCATCTTAGGTAGCTTAAAAGATATGGACAAATCCTCCGTACAAGCTCTATATAAGGGATTCCAGAATACAGCTGTGCAAAATTTGTTGTCTTTGCAGAAATCCGACGCTTGCAGACCACTCCGTTCCCCAGGGACACCCAGTTGCATTTCATACCAAACATGGTCAATGCAACTTCCAGATGCCGTGTGCCCCAAAGGTTTGCCCTACTAGTTTGGGCCAGTTCTCAAATGAGCGATTCACGTGCTTAATAGCCGGGATAAAGACACCAGATTAGAGTAAAGTGGATTTGGGCTGGTTGGTCTTAGCAGAGAGTAGCTGACAATTACTACAGATGCTCTCTGTGGGAGTTTCCTACTCAACAGCAACCCCCCCAACCCCGTGTCCCTATTAAAGAGCAATGGAGCAGCAAAGACTTATCAGTTCTGATCTGCCCACCCAGCCTTCCGCCCAGAAGGAAGCAATGTGGGTGATTAAACCTTGTTTGGAGACCCCCTGATCTCCCGCGGTTACCTTAATCTCTGCAGCTCTTTCAGCCCGGCAGAGGAATCTGCTCCGACCACGCTATCAGCAGGACAGGGACACACACAAAACACACAGCAGGGAAGGCAGAATCCCAAAATCTCTGCTTCACCGCAAAGATCCCACACGTGCCCAGCTTGAAGCATCTGAACTGTTTTGCATCATTATATATTTATGCGACTCTTAAACCCTCCATGGCCATGAATCTTTTTTTCTCTCCCGTGTGGAGGTGAGGAAGGTTTGATACACACAGAAAGACACCAGGTACCAGCACAACCAAACCCTGGAAAGCCTCCCCAGGTGCTGTAACGCCCTGCATGTATCTAACCCATCCCACGTTCACAATAAAAGAGGGATTAGATGACTTAAGTCCACGACCAGCAGTTGGAGATCAAAGCTGTAATGGAGAGCAGTTTGTTTCTATCACGTACCCTTGTACCCTGAACTGCTCTAATTCCACCGAACCCGATTAGGGAAGAGCAAGAGGAGGCTCAGCAGCACGTAGGGGGACAGAAGGGATGTGTGAGGAACGGCACAGCCACCAGGACAGCCTGGGACAGGGCAGGGGGGCTTACATGGGCCAGGACAACGCCGCTTTGGCATCAAACGGAGGAAGCAGCGTGCAAGCCAAGAAGGAGACATGGAAACCAGAGGAGGGAATAAGAGCTGCCCTATTGCCATTAACTCATTTTGCCCCCCCCAGCTTTCCCAGAGAAGGACAAATGGTGGGCACCGGTGGCATTAGCCCTTGGGCGAGCATAACCCACTGTAAGCGTATCCCCGGCCGAGCCCCCCTCCCCAATACTGGGAATACCCTTCCCTACCGGTGCAGGGAGATGGGTAGGAAGGTGAAGACCCCCCCTTTCTCCCTCCCATTGAACTCACCGATTCGGCGGCGATGACTTGGAGAAGGAGGAGGCCGAGCAAGAGGGCGGCGCGGAGCACCGGGGAAACACGGAGCAGCGGCATGGCCGGGCTGATGGCTGGCTGAACGGATTCGCTCACCGGCTCTCGGATCGGCTTCTGGCCGCCCCCGGCTCGCCGTTGCCGTTCTTATAGCGCCGGTGCCGCCCCCGCGGGGGAGGAGCGGCGGCGGCGGCGCTCCGCCCCACCGGGAATGCCCGCGGCCTCCCGCCGCCGCGCCGGGGGTGCGGAGCGGGGGATGCGGGGCGGAGACCCCGCATCCCCCGCTCCGCACCCCCGGCGCGGCGGCGGGAGGCCGCGGGCATTCCCGGTGGGGCGGAGCGCCGCCGCCGCCGCTCCTCCCCCGCGGGGGCGGCACCGGCGCTATAAGAACGGCAACGGCGAGCCGGGGGCGGCCAGAAACCGATCCGAGAGCCGGTGAGCGAATCCGTTCAGCCAGCCATCAGCCCGGCCATGCCGCTGCTCCGTGTTTCCCCGGTGCTCCGCGCCGCCCTCTTGCTCGGCCTCCTCCTTCTCCAAGTCATCGCCGCCGAATCGGTGAGTTCAATGGGAGGGAGAAAGGGGGGGTCTTCACCTTCCTACCCATCTCCCTGCACCGGTAGGGAAGGGTATTCCCAGTATTGGGGAGGGGGGCTCGGCCGGGGATACGCTTACAGTGGGTTATGCTCGCCCAAGGGCTAATGCCACCGGTGCCCACCATTTGTCCGTCTCGGGGAA
>NW_015090832.1:0-20129 GCF_001431845.1 Calidris pugnax | reverse complement strand
GGCAGGGGGGAGGAAAGAAAGAGTAGAGGGGGAAGGGGGTAAGAAGGAGGGGGAAGAGGGAAGGGGGGGGCGAAGGGGGAGGAAGGAGTTTCTGCTTTCACAGCATTCCCCAAGTGACAGTCTCACATTTACAGCAAAGCGAGAAGAGCGACTGGCAGCGTGTCACGGCTGTGGTTATCAGTCGGGGCGTTACATCACACTGCTCTTCTGGGAGATGGAAAATGAAACTGCTCCGTCTGTTTTCTCTGTAAGGGACAAGTGCAAAAAACCCACACACATCAAGAAGGGGAAAACCCCAACAGCAGAGTTTAACTATTTCAGTTTTTCTTCTCTCGTTAATAGACTTTGACTGATCATAAGAATTTGCTTGAAAGCATCTGTTTCAGCTCCTTAACAACCCAATGTGCACCTGAGCTACCATACTGGTATGCCTTCTGCATCGGTCCCTCGTCCATACTGCTGTCACATCAGTTGGCACTTGGCCTCTAGTTTGTAGGGAATAAAGTATTTCCTTACCAGGGAAGCAATGCACAGACTAGAAAGTGTGTGTGCCCCGATCCCATCTGCCAGGTATGGATGGAAACTCTGCTAGACCTGGTTCTCAGCCCACCCCCACCACTACAGAGCTATCCCCAGAGAACGTGCAGCTTTCCCCCTGTCCCACCTTAGCATGCTGAGCCTCAAACCAGTAAGATCTCCAAGGTGAAGCAGCCTTCCCAACTGCCTGTTCCTTTGGGAAGAAACGGGTACAGAGGATGGAAGCTGAGGTCAAGAGGTCTCCTTGATGTTTGTTAGGAGGCTGTGGTGGAGCTTCCTGTAGCACATAACCCTCTGTGCTCAGGGCAGAGACATACTGCTAACCCTCTGGTTCCCTGCAGCATCCAAGGCCACCATGGACACGAGGGAGGGATCTGTGCTGTGGGCTGGGTTACCAACCTTCCTTATTACCCTCGCTTCATCAGAGGAGCTGCTGAGGGATATAACTCCTGGTGCAGCTGGGGAGCCCAGCTCCAGCAACCCTCCAGCTCCAGACACCCAGCAGAGGTGGGTGCAGAACATGGAGAGGAACAAGAACACATGGGCTGGGTCAAATGTGCAAAGAGTGGTCCATAACACGACAATACCTGCCGGGCAGGAGACAGCCCCAGCACCACAAGGTGGCCAGAAGCTCTCCATTCCTCCCTAACCCTCTAAATGGCACCTGTATTTGTGTGTGTGTGGCCATGACCACTACACACCTCCTTCCAGGTACAGCAGCCACCACAAAGACGCTTTCAAAACCAGCTTTCTGTATTGTGGCTACAAACACTGCTCACTCGCCTGTTAACTTCCTCTTCAGACAAGCACAATACACCTTAGCACTCCCGGTTCTCGTATCCCCTCAGCACATCCCCCCCACCAAACCCTCCCCCTGCACAGCACAGGACCCCATTTCCCCTTCTAGGGAAGTTCTGCTTTCACAGAAGGGAGAGGAGCCAGTTTGACTACCTGGCTCAGTGACCACACATTGGCCATCAAAGTCGTATCAGCACAATCCTTCAAGAAAACTGCCAGAAATCTTGGGTTTCTGGAAGCAGAAGAGAAAATGAAACTCCACCCTAGTGTCTTTTTCGATCTTGAGAAGAAATTTACGTAACTTTACCGACGACATTTTCAAAGTGCATCGCGTAGGTCCACCTCCCTCACACACAGCCCCTCTTCTGCAACTGTATCTCAAGAGAATTCATACAAGAGCCACAGCCACAGCAGCCACAAAAGTCATAATATAGTCCTGTAAACCCATGCCATAAAATAGCCTGCCTCATTTTGCCCTTCAAGCGTCCCCCCCTCAAAATGTTGACACTCTCCTCTCTCTAGAATAATGCAGAAAAACAGTGGGTGACACTCAGTGAGAGCAACAGAACAGAGAGAAAAAATGCACAACTGAAAAATACTTTTCTGAAACCTCACTACACGTGAGAGAAAAATAAAACACATGTTGAGCCACACATTTGTTCTGGGTGATGAATTCTCACATTTGAGGTGTGTCAGTTCCCTTCTCCATTTAAAAATTGCAGTTGGCAGAGAAATAACATAGGCTGGCCACCATTGTTCCTAACCCAGCATTCAACAGTGAGCAGTTACCCAACTCCTGTGTTGAAAATAAAAATAAATAACTGCCAGTTCCCAACACACAACACAAACACGCTGGAAATGGAATGGAGTGTCCAAATACAATGCATTTGGAGGGTGAGGGGAATCACATTTCTACGTGACACCAGAAGAAATGTCTAGGTAATCCTGAGAAGGCCACACGCAGAGCCCTTTAGACAATTCTAGATCATAAACGCTACTGCCCTGGCCAGGAAAAGAGTTTCTCCAGCCAAGCTCAGCACAGTTCCTACAGGCAGATTTTAGAACGAGCTTAGGGCAAGATTCTCAAGCACAAAGAAACCTTAAGGAGTTTTAAAAAATCTCTACTCCCAAAGTCTGTTCAGTTTGCTGAGTTCTTTGGAAAAACACACCAGCACACTGTGTGGGTAGAGGAAGAGGAGTGGCTGAAAACTCTCACCCCTTATTTTGAGCTACTTAATGCCGAGTTATTCTGGAAATGTATAATCTTAGCCTTACTGTCCCTTTAGCAAAGGTCACCTTAGCACAAATCCTACCTGCCTGCAAAAGAGAAAAGAATGCCAGCAAAGGTCAGTTCAGCCAGCACTGCCCTTTGTACTGCAGCAGGTAAAATATGGATCATCTAAACAAACAGCTTCTCGTTTTAGGCAATGATTCCTGAGAAGGAAAAACAATACCACCCTATACAGCTATTTCTTATGGAAAAAATCCCTGGCTAAATAGGGCATTCTTATTCCACACTCCAGATAAAGAAGTGACCACGATAGCTGCATGTGATCTGGGTACATTCTCAGGGCACCTGCTACATCCTGGGCATATTGCCACTTCTTCCACCTGCCGCTTTTTGTGACATGCAGGTGTCATGCACAGAACAGTCAGCTGGTTAAAAAAGGACATTCTAACTAGAAGCCAGAGAAGCAGCACCTACTATGGCACCCTAGAAAGCATAATCTTGGAGTTTCAACGTCCTTTTTCCCCTTTACACATCTTTCCTCCATGGCCACCTTTGACTTTCATTTGAACTAAAGAGAAAGGAAAGGAAAATTGAAAATGCCACTTATTTCCCCAAAAACATCTGCTGCCCAGGTCCACTTTAAACCTTTCCTGCAGAGCAGGGGTGTGGGGCGAGGCTCCCTGTGGGGAGAGCACCCTCTCTTCCAGAAGAAGGCCATGGTCTCCTTAGCCAGAGCAGCTTAGAGAGGAGGGAGGGCAGAATTCAGGAGGGCAGACGAACAGACATCACCACACACCACACCATCGAAAAGTCAGCCAGAAAATGAGTTCACAAACCAAGCCACAGCTGACTCGCAGCACAAATGTCTTCATGCCACAGCACTTCACTGTGTTCGTGCTGGGGCACTGCCCGCCCAAGGCAGGAGGGAGCCTCAGCTCACACCTCTGCTGCGACTGCTGCTGTGCCCGTGCCACCTTGGTTTTTTTACGGGGCAGCAACGAAGCAGCAAGGAGTCTTAATCTGGGAGGAATTCAAGTCAGCACCTCCCAAAACACCAGCTCGTAACTGGTGATCTCAGGGGACTATTGGATAAATCAGAAATACTGTTGCTGATGACTGGCTGTGGAAAGACACCCAGCAATTATATCAGCAGTCCTACCTTATGCCAGTTTGGAGTTTTAGTCAGCTATGACTAAACAACCAAATTTTTGCTGGCAAAGGAAAGTCACTCCTATAAAGCTTGAAAAGGGAGCAGAAAAGTGAAAATATCTAAGTAGTGTCTTGCACGTCTTGGAGAGCCAAGCATCGCAGATTTCAGGAAAGGAAACCAATTTCTATCGTGAGTTAACAGAGGAAGTGTTGAGTCTTGCAATTTATGCTCAGCAACGTGCTGGCAGCAGACAGCTGTGATAGTGCTGGGATTTTCCCATGTTCATTTCTGCCCTGACTAAGGCTGGTAAGCTCCTGCAGAGATAAATTCTCCAAAGGCCCAAGTCAGAACTCAGCAGCAGTGGCCACATCCACCGTGCACCGCCCCTTCCTTGCACAATCATTTCCAGGAGCAGCAGGTCTGGGAACAGGGAGAAAAATGTGTCAAACCTGTCTCAGCACTGTGACTTCCACAGAATGAGGAAGGAAAACACGCAGCAAAGCTGCCTAAGGAACTTCCCATATGGGGACATGGAAAAAAACGTCACGAGAGAATGTCAGAGATCATAATCTGAGCTCCAACAGCCAGAAACATTCCACACCCACGACTGATGTGACAATACCACCTCCCATAAAAGCTGGGTTCCCCTTTTGTCCTCCTCCTCTCTTTTCCAGATAACAAGAGCACTGTGACAGCTCCCCACCAGCAGAGCCCGGGGGTGTCTTCTCTCCTTTTTCTAGTGAAGAACTTATCTCCAAAATGCTCAAATGCTCCGTTGACCCACACAGCCTCAGGGATTTTAGTATTCAGTTAGTGGCAACTCCCGCATCCAAAGCTAAGCAAGCAGGCCAGCTTACTGGGGCCACTAAATGAGCTCCAGCAGCCAAGAGCAGATGACAGAGAGGATACGGCTAAGCACAAGGGGCTCTGGCACCTCACCATTTCCTGAGGCATGAAAAGAAGAAACCACCACGTACCAGAATCACAGAATCTTCTAGGTTGGAAGGGACCTTAAAGATCATCTTGTCCAACCGTCAACCTAACTGACAAAAATAGACACCAGCACAGCAAACAAGAAGCATCACCATCCCTAAACTATACCTCCCAGCACTACATCAACCTGTCTTTTGAACACCTCCAGGGATGGTGCCTCAACCACCCCCCTGGGCAGCCCATTCCAATGTCTGATGACCCTTTCAGTGAAAAAAGAAACCTTCCAAAAGAACTCAAGCCCTACACACGACCAGCCCATAAAGGAATGGCGCTGCCAGGGCACACCAGAACTCATGGCAACATCTTGGTGCCCTGTGGCCTAAAGCTAAAACGTGTGCAGCTGGGCAGAAGCTACTGCCAGTCCTGGTACCTGCAGGAATTGGCACAGAGATGAACAGGAGTAGCCCAGGACCATAATTTCTTCTACGTTCAGTATCTGTGTCTCTTTTCACAGAATCACATGGAATTGGAAGGGACCTCTGGAGATCATCTAGTCCAACCCACCTGCCAAAGCAGGTCACCTAGAGCAGGTTGCACAGGAACTTGTCCAGGCGGGTTTTGAATGTCTTCAGAGAAGGAGACTCCACCACCTCCCTGGGCAGCCTCTTCCAGGGCTTTGCCACCCTCAAAGGAAAGAAGTTCCTCCTCGTGTTTAGGTCGAACTTCTTATATTCAAGTTTGTGCCCATTTCCTCTTGTCCTGTCCTTGGGCACCACTGAAAAAAGACCAGCCCCATCCTCCTGACACCCACCCTTTAAGTATTTATAAGCATTGATCAGCTCTCCCCTCAGCCTTCTCTTCTCTAGAGTAAAAAGACCCAAGTCCCTCAGCCTCTCCTCGTAAGGGAGATGCTCCAGGCCCCTCATCATCTTTGTAGCCCTTTGTAGCAGCCTTTTTAGCATGGGCAGCTCAGCCAAATGATTGAATCCAATGAAACAAACCCAGACCAGCACCGTGTAGGAGACGGGGAAAGCCCAAATGATGACAGCATGATGCGCCTGAGCCGGGTGCAGATTGCAAGGGGGAAAGCACACAGCCGAGACCCCCCTCACCAACAAAATTCCCTCGTATAAGAAATCAAATACGTGCTGCAGCCTCCGGAGAGGGGAGGGCCTCCCCCACTCCAGGCAGCCACCCGGCCTGTTCTCCAGGGCGATGCCTCAGCCGTGACCCAAGGCCTCAGCCCTCACGGCGAGACCTGCCAGGCGAGGCCAGGCCGCGCCGACCGGCCTGCTCAGCTTCCCGGGGACCAACCGGCGGCTCGGCGCTTACCTGGCTGTCAGCGGACGCTGACGGCATCGACACCCACCCCCTCCCCAGCCTTGGCGACCGTCGGCCGCCATGTTGTGACCGGAGGGCAAGGGTCAGGGTCGAGGGGTGTCAGCCCCGAGGCCTCCGCCGCGCTAGGGGGCGCTGCAGCGCCGGAGGACCCAGGGGAGAGAAGGGTGGGGGGGTGTGTGAGGAAGGCGGGTGCCATTTCCGGCGCGTCTGTGGCGGGGCGGGCGATGGCGGCGCAGTTCCGCAGCTACGTGTGGGACCCGGCGCTGATCGTGTCGCAGATGGTGCTGCTGCAGGCCGGCTACTACAGCTCGCTGGGGCTCTGGCTCGCTCTCCTCGGCACCCTGGGCAGCACCGGGCCCTCCCTCCACCAGGTCTTCAGCGACGAGGTGAGGGGGCGGGCCCTGGGCGCAGGCCCCTGGGGCGGCGGAGAGGGGGGAAGGCCTTGTGAGGGGGCTCCCCTAGAGGAGACAGGCCCCGCTCCCCGGGTGGGCATTCCCCGGTATTAGAGGAAGCCCTCCGCCGTAGGTAACACCCGGGTATGGAGGCAGAGCTCCCCCACCCAGCCCCCTGCAGCTGCGCCCCCATATACGGACAGACCCCCTGTGTGTGTCGGTGCCCCCAGTGTGGAGGCCCACCCCTCCCTTCGAATAGGCGGTAGCCCCGCTATAGAGCCAGCTGTATTGGTACCACTCCCCAGTATAGAGACAGACACCCTGTATGGGTACCCCCAGTATAAAGACAAACACACACCCTCCCATATAGGTAACCCCGGTGTGGAGACCCCCCCCTGTTTAGATGGCACCCCTCAGTATAGAAACAGACCTGTCCCTTTTCTATAGGTACCCCCAGGCAGAGAGACAGATCTCTTAGAAGGACTGCCATAACTGCTCAGGCTCCACTTACAGATCATAATCAGCAAAGGGCCGTGCCGATGTGGCTAGGCCACGGGAGGAGATTACGTGCTGTGGGCTGTGATTTGTGCCGTGGTTTCCTACTAATAGTCCCATGTAGATTTTAGGCTTCTCAACCCCGCCGGGGAGGCTCTCCATGATGGCTTTCGTCCTCAATGCACTCACCTGGTAAGTTGGCAAGTAGCTGGAGTACCTGTGTCTTGTTCTTTCTTAATATCAAGCTGTAAGAGAATTCATCGTGACATACTGCTTCTCTCAAAACATGTCCCGACAGCCCTGTGCCTGGTTGAGCGTGTCTGCTGAGGGCAGTGGGGAACTGCTGACTCCTGATTTTCTAGAGCCTGCATAAGTCATTGCACTTCTCTGCCTCAGTTTCCCAGTTGGGAATGAGATTTGCTTCTGTGAGCAATTTTACTGAAAGTTGGGATTAATGGATATCAGCAAACACAGATCTATGAACAAGAATGATTTCTGCCCCCACCCCTGGGCAAAGATTACTGGGGGAGATTGTGCAGAGAGCCAGGCAGGAATTTTTAAACTAAAAGCTCATTTTCCTGCTGTGAGATGATTAAAAAGCTGTAAGCATTCCAGTCTTGCTGCAGCGTTTGGGAGCAAAGTCAGAAACAACCTATCCTTAAAACATTTAAGAAGTTCTAAAGCAGTTAAATAATTAGCACGGCAGCTCCTGATAGCTCTTGCTATATCCCCTTTTCCACAGACACAGTGCAGTTTGTTTACTGATCTCCATCTCTTTTTTGCAGTGCTCTGGGCTTGCTGTACTTCATCCGCCGGGGAAAGCAGTGCCTGGATTTCACAGTCACAGTTCACTTCTTCCACCTTCTGGGCTGCTGGATTTACAACTCCCACTTTCCCTCCACCCTGACGTGGTGGCTGGTGCACATCGTGTGCACGGCGCTGATGGCTGCCATCGGGGAGTACCTCTGCATGAGGATAGAACTCAGAGAAATCCCCCTCAATTCTGCCCCCAAATCCAACGTATAGACTCGCTCTGGCAACAACATGCTGCATTATGTCATTGTTTCCAGCACAAGTGCATCTAAATGCCTGAGAATCGCCACTGAAGAAGCACAGCAGGTCTGGTTAGACTTTCTTTTATTATTTTTTTTTTTTTGGACCTTGGTGACTGCATGAGTGTGGGCATCTTCTCTGGCATCAGCCAGCAACAGGGGAGGAGCAGATGTTTATTTTGTTAACACAAAGCATTTAATATGACTGTATGGCGAGCGTGCTCTTAATCTCTTCACTCATGAGACTGTTAAAAGCAAGGTAGCAACACGTGATGCGTGAGGAGCATCTGGACTTTAACACTCGTGTGGGTGCCCTGGATGGGTAATGCAATGGTCAGCTCTTCTTGCAGGAGCTGGCACAGCAGGCAGCAGGACTGGGAGCTGCTGCTTCTGATCTGTAACTTGTTTGGGCTTTGGTTGGAAGAAAAGTCAAGGAAGTGAATGGATGGGGAGAAGGAAAATAGTTGTACTTACCTGAATCACCAGCTGAGACACTAAATAACCTATAACGTTAGATGGGTTTGTTTGCTGTTTCCATGTTTAATACATAGATATGTCAGACAGCAGTTTGCTGACGAAATCTTTTGTAATAATAAAAATATTATGTTGCTGTGAGCGTGTTACGGTTCTCCTGGGAAGCCAGGCACTCCAAGAAGTACCATGAGTGTCTGTATCATGGCAACAGAAGGATTCGGCCAGAGAAGAACACGTGGCTGCAAGATGCCCGCTGTCTAGGGCACAAAAAATTTCCTACAATGAATATTTCATACCTCTGCTCTGAAGTGAAGGCATCAGTGCTGTCTTGGGAAGTCAGCCAGTGTAATGCTCCCTTCTGGAGGTGCCAACCATCACAGGGTCTCCACATGTTCAGCCCAAGGATGAATTGGTCTGGGGAAGCCTGCAAAGGTGCCCTGGAGCCACGCTGCTGCTGCTGCCTGCCTGGCTCTGCTGTCAGCCCTCAGAAACCTGGCAACAGACCTGCTCTGGTAGAGGCAACGGTCAGTTAAGTGAGACATGGCTGCTTGTTTCTCAAATTAACAAGATGTGCCTTTATTTAGAGGCACTTCAGATGCACATCACCTGTGGGTGGGCAGGGACACCACCTGACTGCTAAGGGGCCAAAGCTGGATGGTTCCTCCAGCTCCCCCAGCCCAAGCGACCAGACCTGCCTCCTGCCTGGTTTCTGCTGAGGGCTGGCCAGTTTGTGCAGTCCCAAACGAAGGCAAAGCCAGTTCTAAAGACAGATTTTTAGCTTGTGCAGCATCTTGCTGCACTAACTTTCCTTTGTATGTTAATACTTGTTAATGTGCATAAATTATTTGCTAATTCAGTTTGTTGAGAAGTGGTGGGATGATTTGAGGTGCAGAAGGCGATAAACCCTTTGAAGCTGCTCTTTTGACTCCTGTTACAGGGGGAGTTGTATTTCGACTCCTGCTCTCATACTGAGATGTTAAGTGGAGCAGAGTAACATAGAATCATCCTGATGTTTCAAATATTTGGCAGATCTGCCACAGAGGAGCATTGCCGGTCACATTTGTTTAGCCAGAACTTTTTATATGCTGAGATTTTGCCAGGACCTCTTCCTGACCGAAAACCCCTGTAAGCAGAGCCTGGAACAGCAGCGGTCATTCAGAGGGAAGAGTTTGCACAAGTTTGTTTTCTGGGCAGGAGCCAGCGCTTGCTGAAGGGCCACCCAGAGGTCACTTCCTAGGGCTTCCCTTGCAACTCTGCTGTGCAGTCAGCAAGACAGTTCATTCCTTCTCAGAACCCGCTTGTTTCTCAGAAATAAGGATACTTGCCTTTCTTCCAGTCACCCTCAGCCTGGATATAAACTGGTCTTCCAGTAGGTGCCAGTGTCTCCTTCAGAAAACAGCCATGAGCCTGCCTGCGATTGGGATGAGGGCTCACAGCAGAAGGCACCCTCTGCCTTCGGGCAGACAAACACTGGCTTGATGTCAGTCGTATTTTAAGACTTTCAGGGTCATTTTGTCCTCTTCTGCTTTTTGTTGCTGTTATCGAGAAAGAACATCCCAGTCCTGCACGGGGAAGGTTTGCAGGTTCATTTAATTCAAGGCTTAACATCACACCAAAGCGCAGTGTGAGCTCCTGTGTTCTTCAGGGGTGGTCTCAAGGCAGATGTGAGCTAGAAGACTAATTACAGCAGAGATGAGAGAGCAGAGGGGAAGCTGCATTCATCCCATTTCTTAAAGGAGAATGGGCAGCTGAACCCAGACTTGCTGTGAGGCCACATTAAAAGAGGAGCTATCTTTGTTCCCCTGTAAGAACAGAGATGAAAACTTCAGACTGAGGAACACTTACCTCCTTTTTTTTTTCCCCTGCATACATGAGATGCTGCAACTGCTTCAGCGGCCTCCCTTGGGGGTGTGTGTGTGTGTGTGTGTGTGAAGCCCGTGCAGTTCTGTATCCAGAGACACTCAGAGCAAGGCCACAGGAAGAATCCTTGACAAATGTGGATTTAACACTGAGTCTGTGGGAGTTCCAACGAGCTGCATTTCATCAGCATGAAGCGTGCTGTAGGATTAGAAATTCTTTCTGAAAGTCTTGCTGACTTTGCCTTTGAAGGCTGAATCTATATATATTACTTTTTTCTTTTTTTAAAGGAACTCTACTGTAATTGTCCTAGTCATAGGGGAAGTTCTGCTAAAAATGAAATATTGATTGAGGAGGGAACCTCTGAAACTCATCACTCTCCTACTGTGAGACCTAATTTTCACTCACATGCTTTCAGTCAGATTTAGGAGCACCTTTGGCTTTAAAAATAAAATCTGCTGCTCCGTACCAGAATGGTGGCAGATGGTCTTTGTTTCTTAATGAATCTTTGGGTTTCGTGTGCGATGGAGTTGAAGGTTTTGCTTCCAGGGAAGATATGCCCCAACACCTGCTCTTCTCAGAGATGGCGGTAACGTCGGCGAGCCTTTTGCATCCGTGGTTTTGCAAAAAGAAAACTTGAAGATTTCTGCTGAAACTTGGACATTCCCTTTCCCCAAAGCTGTTTAAAAGTAGAAGATTTTAACCGAGAGGAAGATGCCCGATCCAAAGAGAAGGTGTGGGATTGGGGGGGAGGGGAGGGCTGTGCTTATTTGTTTTCCTGAAGGCATTAAACACCTAAATGCAGAGCAGGTACAGGATTTGGAGCCAGAAGACTTCAGCCTTAGTTGTACACGATACCCACCAGCTTCAGCTTTCCCAGCTACAGACCAGAGGCAGGAGAAGAGATACCAGGGAGAGGGGGGAACAGGATCAAACAGCACACGCTGCTGTGGGAGTGGAATAAGAAGGAAAACTGAAGCAGCCGAGTGGTTTGCTCCGGGTGCTGCAGTGCTCTGCTTTACCCTTCCTCCACTACTTATCTTCAGGCTTTGTGTCTGAGGTGCCAAGTCCATAAGTAACAACTCTTATCTGTAAAAAGCCCGGGTGCCTCACGCTGAAGTGCTGCCTGAACACCAGCTGCTCCTCCCCGACTTATTTCTTGGAATTTGCCTCGATTTATTCATTCCCTCCTGCTGCTGCAGGAGCAGAGTGTTAAGTGAGAAGGAAGGTAAGAAGAAGAACACGTGAATGCCAAAGCAGAGCAGCATGACCCACCATTAAAAAGCCCAACACCACTGTTGGTAAAAAGCTCCTTTGCTGTAGGAGAGGCTTGTCCATGTGCCTGTAACGCATCCAGTGGGATCTCTGGGGCTCTCAGGAACCCGGATTCCCTGCCCACATTGTAAAGCACATTTTCAGGTATGGGGACAGCATTTCAGAACCTCCTGGATCCATTTACAACTGGTGGTATCTATTGCTGTGCCCGTCCCCACAACAGGCAGCACTCAGACCATCAGTGCCAGGGCCTCGCTCAATATTTCTCAGAACCATGAGCTTCCCCAGCTGGGCACAGAGACACCCTTTGCTGGTAGTGGCTTCTTGCCCCTACTGAGGACACAGCAAGTGCCCTTTGTCAGGGACCAACAGTCTGTGGAAGCAGCCAAAGGGACGTGTGACAGATCTAGGAAAGTCAGCCTGAAACACCTCATTAGTTGAACGTGGAATTTTAAGATCTGATGAAAGACCGCTGAGCCCCAGTAGAAGAACATGGATTTTACCACCACATCCAGCTGTCAAGCCCTAGTTTAGAGCATGATGAAGACCATCTCCCTCCCCATTCCGGAGTGGCAGCACCACATGGGGAAACACATCATAAGCAGCAGAAAGTCCCATCAGGACTCAGTATGGTTCCTCTTAGTGAGGAACTGCCCAGAGACCCTCACAGGAACAGCTTACAGACCCACGCTGGGTCACTGTGCAGCCAGGCAGGGCACAGAGCTTCCTTAGCATCCTTAAAACACAGAATTGCATCATACTGCCCCCAAATACTGCCTAGTTTCTAACAGACCCAGAAATCACTTGTAAGCAAATACCATCATGCTTGGACTGAAGCCGCAAAACAAACAAGGCTCAGAGCCACAAAGGAGGCAAGAAGAGTCTTGCTGTTGAGCAGGAGGCAGGACAAGTAACTTCTACCGTGCTGTGGTTGAGGAATATTAACAAATAAGACTTTAGCCTTGTTGTTGAGCACTGAGAGTGAACTGTAATTGAACGACGGTGCTTGCACTGTCAAAGGCTTACATGAGCATCTTGCTGAAGCCTCAGGCTGCAAGTTGTGAACTTCCACCTAGATATTTTGAATTTTACCCAATTAAGTAAAATAAGGCCCCAGAGGTGGTTCAAGCTGGAAGATAAGGTAGCTGCAGCCGCCAGCAAAAGAGAAGGAATGGCCCTCCTGGACATGGAGAAAGGATCCAGTGAGGAATGAGAAGAACCCAAACTGTCACATGAGGGGTTGGAACTCAGGTTCTAATTGCCCAAATTTCTATGTTGTTCTCCACAGAGGCCCCCAGCTCAAGCTGTTCATGCTGCTGTAGCATTCAAATAAATTACTTAATGGGATTTTACATCGGAGACTCTGCTGCAGGAAACTTAGGGTAAAGAAACTTAACACTGTAGACTCTACAACAAACTTTAATACTCTGGAATTACACACTGCCACCCACACAGCTGCTTACAGGAACCTTTGGAGAAAGCTTTAAAGTAAAAGAGTTGCTCTAAATCCTTTTTGTCATGCTAGTTTCACACTCCCCTCTTCCCCAAACATTTTTGTCCTCTATTTCCTTAGAAAAGGGATTTACACATTACATGGGATTTACACAGGAATCCAGATGTGTGCGAGAATAGGTCATGCACCTGAGATTGTTCTTCAGCAGAAGTTTCACCATGTCCTCAAAGCAAAAAGGCCAGTACAGGGCAGTGAGGTCTCCTTTCTGCCTTTGACAGGACATACATCATCCTCTGCACCTCACAAATCAGTGGTAAAAATGCTCATCTTGTTTTCATGGCCCAAATCAGAAACTGGGGGAGTCGGTCTGGTGGAAAGAGTCAGCAAAGTAAACAGGTTTCCTTCCAGTAGCCATAGAAGAGGACAAGAGAATCCAGTGTTCATGACCAATTTATCATTTTTTTCCCCAAATCCTCTGCCCTGTATCTACAAGTTCCCAAATTCTGCAGTCAGCCAGATCTGCGCCTGTGCCTTGATGCAGAAGGGGACAGATGTTACTCCAAATTATAGAGAAACAGTGAAAAACGGGAGATGCTGCTGAGCTCTTCCATGTCTCACAGGTGCAGGATGGAGCCAAGCGTTCGCTGAGCACCACAAAGGTGGTTCCTCAAGGTTGGGTTCCCGTTCTTCAAAGGTTGGGAAAAATGACACGCCACACGCTGCCGCCACCTTTGCTGCGATACTTACAGAGCTGCCGTTTACAAGTTCAGCCAAGTGACGATGAGGGGGATGCTGAGGATGGAAACGTTGGGAACGCGGGTCCAGGCAAAGCTCCGGGCCGTGCTGGGGCTGCAGAGGTCGAACAAGCTGCCTTGAAACTTGATTTTTCGAGACTCCCTTCTCAGCATCTCCCAGACGGCCACCGCTTCCTTCTGGCACTCCCAGAGCGCCGCCAGGGCACACGTCTGAAACTCATCCCAGTACCTGCAGCCAGGGGAGACACCGCACCATCAGCTCCTTCGCAGCAGCACAATGCCAAGGGGCCGGGCAGAGCCTCTCTGCCCCAAGCCTGCCCTCTGAGCAGCAGCCACCTCAGTATTTTGTCCTCCCCTCCATCATCTCCCAGAGCATCTCGGCACGAACTCCAAACATCAAAACACACTGAAATTATTTCATGCTTTTTTTTTTCCCCCCCCTCTTTCTCTGGAAGTCAATAAAATCCATTATCTTCCATCAACAAATATCTCCCTTTGCCACTGAGCACCTTGAGTATCTAAAAAGGGGTGCAAACAAAGGCCCAGCATATTTCATTCACAGTTTTCTCCAAGCTGAGTCAAGGGCGAAATGCAAGCACAAAGAGAGAAGGACAACGTCTCCCGCAGACGGTGGCAGCTTTATAACTAAGGTATGGGCAGGAGGAGTTATTGACTGTGTTCTCATTAGACACATCTCCATTTATCTGCCAGGTATTACCCTCCAGGAGTAGAAGCCGTTCAATGGAAAGAGGCTCTTGAGGAGGAGCACCAGGGGAAAACAAGACAGGTGAAGATAACCTGCAGTCCTGCAGTAAAAAAAAAAATCAGGAGCTGCTCACTGAAGTTGCCTCCCCTGGGGATGGAAATGTGGATTTTTACTTCCACTGCCCCCCCCTTCCCCCTGCCTCAATCCAGAGATAGAACCAGGCAGGGAGAAATCCCAGAAGAAACAGAGCTGAAAACTGCAGCCCCGGAGAAGACTGTACCAGGAGGAGCATGGTGGGGCCAGCACAGAGGAAAGGAATCTGTCCCCATCCCACCAGGACACCAGCACACTTGCCACCCCTTGGGAAGGAGATAGAGCCCAGCCAGCTGAGCAGGGATCCTGCAACGTGGGAAAGGGGCACCTTGGTTTTGTCCAACTGACCTGCACACTTTGGGCAGACAGGTGGACCCGAGCACTCCACTTACTGAGTTTTCCTACCAGGGCTTACGTCAGAACGCCAGCTGTGAGGAAGTTCATTAAACCGAGTCACCGTGGCAGAATAAATGTCTCCAGATAATGAGAAAACCTGGTGCCAACTCAGGTAACCTCCCACGCTCATTCCTGAGCATCAGCAGAAGGCAGCTCTGCCAGGTGGGGGTTAAACCTGGCTGTGTCTTTGGGCAAGGGATGGCTGGGGGAAGGATGACTGGTCCTGCCTGGTTCAGCTTTCATCTGGGATGGCAAGTCCCACTGTTTCACCCTTCACAGCCTCCATCTGCTCAGCCAGGCAGGCTGCTGTCTGCTCCGGGGCAGCACAGTGCATGCAGAGCCAAGATGCCACCAGCCCCATGCTGGGTCCCATCTCCATGCCTGTCCCTCACCCGTACTCCCAGAGAGGGGACCACAGCTCCAGAAAAGCTGACATGAGCAGAGAAGGATGAGGGTTAAAGGCAAATAATTCAGAGAAACTTCCTGGCAGGAAGGTGGAACATCATCACCACCTTCCTCCAGCTACAGCAAACCCACCCAGGACTGGCAGGAGAAGCTGGCACAGCCCTGAAGGCGCAGAGCTCCAGTAAGGATGATCCTAGGACCTGTTCTGTGATGGTTCGTGCCCCAGAGCCTGTAAAAAACCCTCATCTCACACATTTCTTGTGAGTTTCAGCAGAGGAATCACTCCTCTGGCAGTCAACCACAGCGTGTGCTGGGCTGTGTGCTCCGTTGTTTTCTAACACCAAGAAGCCACATGTTAAAAAAAAAAAACCAAACAAGTACATATTACTACTGAGAACAGGTCCTGTTCCAACCCAGCCTTCAGCCACATCCCAGAGAGAATTTTCATCCTGAGCTGAGCTAGCCTGCCTCGTGGAGAGGGGGGAATAAAGAGCAGTCACAGCCAAGCTCCCACCGGCACGTTTGCTGGTAGGGGAACGCGTGCACAAAATAAGCAAGTTTTAGAAAATTGAGAGTGTTTAATTTTCCATTCTCCTTGAGAAAATGAGTTTTGTTGAAGTGTTTTCCACTTCTGGCAACAACCGAAGTTAGATATTTTGGCTGGGGCAGGTGGGCAGCAGGGCTGGGGACCCTCTGTTGCCTCTGCAGCAGCACCGGCTCCTTGTCCCAGCTTGCCGAGAGCCCGACCTGCCACCACCGACCCCCTCACCCCAGCTGCAGCCCTGACAGATGCCAGCCAGAGGTGCTGGCACCAAGAAGCGGGTCCCAGAGCCTCCACCCCACTGCTAAGGGTGATGCCTTCCCCTCCCAGCCCATGGGGTGCTTTTTCAGCAGCTTGGAAAGCCTGACCCACAGGGACTCAGCCCTCCACCTTGCCCTGGCAGCTTTCCACCACCCCAAGGCACCTGGGTTTTCCCTTAATTGCTGTCTGCGTTCCCTTGTAACTCCTTTGCGCTCCCCACAACTCACAGCTGGGGACAAAGAGGTCCCCCCCATTTATCCCTGCAAACATTTATTACCACCCTTCTACTTTCCCCCCCTTTAACCTGCTTCTGCTCTTTTGCTTTTGAAGCAGACCCTTCCCCAAACCCTCCCAACACCACCCTCATCACCCAGCTCTTTTTCCTATTATTTCAGTTCTGCTAAAGTTAACGTCCTACCAACACCATCATCTTGGGGCACTCACTACAAACTCACCAACTCCAGGGGTGGGGTCGATTTAAGCCAAAAGAACAAAAGGGGTCAGCTGGAAAGGTCTCCTCATGGAAGGAGAAGGACTGGTTTGGGGGTGCAGTGCTGTGCCATGGGACAGCCCGGCCACCTGCAAGTCACTGGCTGAAACCCTGGTGTCCTTTCCAAGGGGGACAGAAGATCTCAGCAGCCCCACTCCTCCCAGCTGCAGGGGGTCACAGGACAAGTCACTGGGGCTGGAGATATTGGTAAGGACCAGGGATGCCAACTCCTGCTAAAGCCCTGCAGCTGATGGATGGAAGGAACTCACTGGGTCTGCCTGAAACCAGAGCAGGGTGGGGAGCACACGTACATCTGCACACACCGAGAAGAAGAGCTCAGGCACCAGCACTCAGCACAGGGGCAATGCCAAAAAAGCCATGCTGGCCGTGCACCATGGATAAACCCCCAACCCGCCCCTCCTCCAGGGACTGTCCCCCCAGGATGGGACACGCAGGGGGTCCTGGGGTGGGGTGGTACTCACCCACAGACTCGGTGCAACCCTTGCAGCTCCACGCCATCCTCCTCCTCGTACGTGGCCATGTTTTCCCCCAGCTTGAGGACGCAGTCCGAGAAGCCTTGGTAGACGTTGGCACAGGCGGTGCCCGATGCCAGCAGCCCGGCCAGGTGTCCTGCCAGCCACCGAGGGGGTCAGCGTCAGCAACCCAGACCTTGGGGGGCAGAGCCCACCTCCCTCCCTGGGCCAACACAGTGCTGGTGCCACCCATGAGTGGCAACCTCCCCCTTCCAAGCAGGACACACACCAGCCCCACACCGTCCCCTTACCCAGCCCTGCCTGCTCCCCCAGGGCAGGGAGCCGAGGTGGGGGCCGCCGGAGCACCCAGCACCGGCACCCCCGGCCCGGAGAGCAGGGACCGCCGTGGGGGGGACGGCCAGCTCAGCCCTGGCAGCCGGTACCCACCGGGGAGAGACACCCAGCACCGAGCCAGGGAGGAGGGAGAAGGGACCCCGCATCGCCCCCCGCATCGCCCCCCGCCTCCACACCCCAGGGAGCGGGGCATCCTCAGCCCAGCACCCCAGATCCCCCCCCCGGGCACCCAGGACCCCGACCCCCTCCGGGCAGCCTTACCCAAGGCGAGGAGCAGCACGGCCGTGCCCCGACACCGCCCCATCCCCACGCAGCCCGGGCTCCAGCCCCGCCGGTGCTGCCGGTACCGGTGCCCGCACCCCCATGGCCGATAACGCTCCCCACCCGCCTCCGCGGGGAGGGGACCCGACCCCGGCCGCCGCTAATGAGCGGCTGTGGCCGCGGCTAATTAAAGAGGGGGCGGGGCCGCGGCTAACGAGCGCCCGGCAGCAGCCCCGTACCCGCAGCCCCGGCGCCCCGCATCCTACCCCGCCCCACGGCGCCCCGCATCCTGCCCCCCTGCACGGAAGGCACAGTGTCACATCCCCTCGGGACTCTGCCAGCACCCCCGGCACCCTGGCACCCAAAAACCAGGGACCTTGAGCCTACGGGCCCCATGGCACCCCTTCAACAACTCCCTCTCCCCAATTCCCCCGCAGCCTCCCCTCCAGAAGGCGGCAGCAGCCCCGTACCCGCAGCCCCGGCGCCCCGCATCCTACCCCGCCCCCCGGCGCCCCGCATCCTGCCCCCCTGCACGGAAGGCACAGTGTCACATCCCCTCGGGACTCTGCCAGCACCCCCGGCTCCCTGGCACCCAAAAACCAGGGACCCTGCGCCTACGGGCCGCCTCCGCGGGGAGGGGACCCGACCCCGGCCGCCGCTAATGAGCGGCTGTGGCCGCGGCTAATTAAAGAGGGGGCGGGGCCGCGGCTAACGAGCGCCCGGCAGCAGCCCCGTACCCGCAGCCCCGGCGCCCCGCATCCTACCCCGCCCCACGGCGCCCCGCATCCTGCCCCCCTGCACGGAAGGCACAGTGTCACATCCCCTCGGGACTCTGCCAGCACCCCCGGCTCCCTGGCACCCAAAAACCAGGGACCCTGCGCCTACGGGCCCCATGGCACCCCTTCAACAACTCCCTCTCTCCAAATCCTCCGCAGCCTCCCCTCCAGAAGACAGTGCTGCCCCACTCCACCAGTGGCCCCGAGTGGGGACCAGGGAATGGGGCTGCTGCCAGGAGCAGGAATGGTGGCGGGGTAAGGATGGCTTTGTTTGTCTTCGCATGGCACACAGGAAAGGAGGGCAGGAGGAGAAGTAAACACCTGAGGCTGTGTAGGTTCCAAATCTTAAAGATTTTGCGTTACGCATCTCGGTGGCCTGATCCTGGTGGTGCCGTGTGAGGCCCTTTCCTTTCCCTCCAGCAGCCAGGGCAGCAGAAGGTTTCCTGCCGGCTCTGATGGCATCACGGAAGGGGTCGGTCATTGGAGAGCTCGGGCTTAGCTGGGGACACCTTGGCTGTTGGGGACAGCCCCCTCCAGCAGCCCAGGAACCCCGCTGGTGCCCAGTGCCCTCACCTGAACCGGCGGGACCCCCTCAGTGCACAGGGACCCCCTGCCCGCGGGGCGGCCGTGCCAGCACCCCCAGCCCCCTCCAGCCCCGCCAACCCCCAGCAAGTGGCAACCACAGCTCTGCAAACGCTGCGGGTGCCCAAGGAAACACAGACAGAGCTTGGGGATGAACAGATGACAACTCTTTAGGAACAAGCAAACACACAACTCTTTATTAACAACAAAACATGAGGGAAACAACACAACTCTTGACGAACAACAAACACTTAACACTAAGAACTAACAGGTAACTAAGAACACAACCCAACTCTTGATGAACAACAAACACTTAACACTAAGAACTAACAAACAGGTAACTCTCTAAGAACACAACCCAACTCTTGACGAACAATAAACACTTAACACTAAGAACTAAAAAACAGGTAATTCTCTAAGAACAAAACGCGTATAACTCTTCACAAACACAACAACAACCATCTCCAACTATGTCGAGCTCTTCCTCTTCCTCGCTCCTCTCTCTCGCCGCCGGTCCCCGCTCCTCTGCTGGCCCTGGAAGCAAAGCAAGCGTCACGGCCGTGTGGCTGAGGAGCAGCGCCTCGCCGAGCAGAGCTGGGCCTTCCCGAGCCGGCTCAGCGGCAGCAGCTGCTTGGGGTCGGGCTTGGCCCTGAGGGGCATTCGATGGGCACAGCCCTGGGCCACGCTGGGGAGAGCGGGACTCTGCCGCCAGCGCTGAGCCCCGGCTGGGCTGCGGGTGACACTGGGCTGTCCCAGCCCCAAGAAACCCTTCCCATCCCAAAGGGGAGGGGGGCTCGTGCCGCCATGTGGGGGGACCGTGTCCCTGGAGCGGGACCCCAGCCACTCCAGCCCCAGCCCGGTGGCAGGAGACCCTCCCTCACTGCAGGTACTGGATGGGGAAGACGTGCCTGAGGTGGTGCTGGCGGGTCGACATCCATGGCCTCCTCCTCTTCCCCCTCCTCCTCCACCTCCATCTCCTCTACCACTTCCTTCTCATCAACTTCCATGTCTTCTACCACTTTGAGGTCTACGGTGTTGGCTGCCTCTT
>NW_015090831.1:7127612-7130094 GCF_001431845.1 Calidris pugnax | reverse complement strand
TATAACATTTTGCCATGATTTTTTTCAAGTGTTCCCTAAAAGAAAGTCGCAGACAAGACAATATTTGACATTACTCTCAGCAGCAAGTAACAATTCTTTTTTTTTCCTTTAGTTAGGAACTAACAACTGTTCATTCCAAGGAATCCAATTCCCATTTTCTACAAAAAAGCATTAAAAAAAAAATCTTACCCATTGACATATTGAAAACATTGTCATGTACTTTTATGTAGCTACACAGGTGAAAGCTTTGCATTACCAGAGATCCCATTATAACACCAAATTCATCGTTAGTGTAATTTCGTAGAAAATATTCCTTGCTGTTGTCAAAGCAACAGCTTCTAGTGAGTAGCCAAAGCCTCCCAAACTTGAGAAGGCCATCACATGAAGTAGGTAGGAAATTGTTTCTTTCCTGGAAGCTGTGGTCCTGATTCTCACATCAAGACATGGTTTTATAGACACCCAGCACATGAAAGGATTTTATTCTACTGCTTAGTGGAGGGGATCCACTTTGTCAGATGGATCCTGTCCCCTTTTTCCAGCAGCCCTTGATCCTCAAAGTTGGTTCCATGTTCATAATAGACTAATCCCTGTTCTTGACATCAGCTGTGCAACTGTTTGTTGATCTGCAGAATCCATCTACTCCTTCTCAAACCCTTCTTCCTCATGGGCAAGATTGAAGAGAAAATCAGATGGGCCTCTACACTGTTAACCACCATCCCTAGAGCCGTGCAATCGCAGTTGACATGCTCCAAGTCTCCTCTGGCAGTAATGCTGGTGCCCGCATGGAAGAATGGCAGGGCATAATAGTCTAAGGGCTAAGAAAATCTCCACAGTCTTTCCACAACATCAGATCCAAGCCCCTGGCAAGCCACAAATCTCCCAGGACAGGTCAAGTCAACAGATGGGGCTCCTCCGTCCCACACAGTGAAAAGTCTCCCAGAATGATAGCTCACCTTTTCCTCACAGACCTCCTGCATGGCTCACACTAAACCAGCATAGATACTTTGATGGGATGATGTCCTAGGCTCCTATCTGCTGTTTTGGCACTAAACCTATTCTGTAGGTTGCCAATCTGCTGGCAGAGGAGCAGGCCTCCTCCTGGTGCCAGAAAACACCAGTTTCCAGCCTTCACTGTCATGAGAGTCTTCCATTTCCCAACCTTGTAAGCACATGAGAAGACCACCTCCCCCTACCCCAGGCTCAGTGACAGGCCCCAGGCACTCCTTGCCCCCACAGCCTAAGGAGCTACATCCCTGATGTGCCAGGGGGCATGAATGGTCTGGGGCTTGTCACCACCATTTTTGAACACACATACAGTGTCCTTGGCCAGTATTTTGGCCTCCATCTATGTGCAGAGCAAACTGCCATGTCTGTTGGCTGCCTTCGTTAGCTGCGCTGTCAAACAGACCAACATATATCATCTGCCATTCTCCAAACTCTTCCAGCTACATATACTATAAAGAAAAGTATTAAAAAAGAAGAACTAAACCTAGGAAAAAAATATCCTCATTCATGTGGTTAATAGCAGGATTGGACATAGTCATATTTTCTCCTAAACAGAAAATAATAATAATAAAAAATTACCATTGTGATAAAGTTAGATGAAAAAATTTTTCCAGTTCCCCTGATAAGTCAATAAACCTCTGTCAGAGAGAAGCCCAGAATGAACAGATGTAACAGCTTTCAGTCACCACATATATCTTCCAAATGTCCAGTTACAAAAAGACATAATATTGACATGATGTCAGGTCTTCACACTACAAAATTAATAACGCTTTCAGCAACTATGTTATAATGTAATGATAAAAATACTGCAAAATTGTTTTCTCTGAAGACAACTGGAACACTAATATTTCAAAACTGACTTGGTAGGAATGACAGAATTGGTTGTGTCAGACAAATGCTTTATTGTGAAAGAAAACCTACAGCCAAATAAAATAAACTCAGTGTAACAAGTACTGCAGAACTTCATTATCTGCATAAAGGAAAAAAATGATTGTGCAAATAAAATACAACTGATTAATACACAGAGTGTGAAATGGGAAGTCAGATCACAGAAAAAAACATCTTCAAACACATAAATAATGATTCTTTCAAAGCAGCTAGTGAGAAAATCCCATGAGTTCTTTAGACATAAACATTGTGCCAGACGATATAACCACTCTGATACTGCATTCTTACCTGGTACTCAAATTCAACATCCCTCAAAAGAAAGAAAAAACAACCTACTAAAAAAGAGTTTCATTTCAAAACGACGAAGTGCACAATAGTGTCAAAACTCACCAAAAGAAAATTACAAGTAGCCAAAAGACTAAAATATTGTGAACCGAAATACAACAGAAAAAGTAAACAAACTCTAACAGCTGTGACTTTAAAAGCCTTTTTCCTACCTCATTATCCCCCCCGAAAAGCTGAAAGGAATAAACAACAGAGCTGTAGAGGAACAGCAGGAGTAAAAGATGGTTCAAAACATGGAGGTCAC